>NW_027095737.1:0-26651 GCF_036850995.1 Saccopteryx leptura
GTTATAGTCATATGTCCTTTAACATGATAGGATCATGTTCAATTTGCAAACCATACATCATTTTGGAGAAAACAAAATTTACAAGTCAACACAATGGTAGAAAGATATCTCTTTACATATTAAAAGGCCTTCCTATATTTTCTAGTGTTCATCTGCCATCTCTCTGTCCAGAGTCAGAGGTATTAACCACATGCATTTACATAAGAGAGGTAGTTTCCGTGGGGACAAATGCCCGCAAATGGCTCATAGTTATAAGAAAAGGTTTATTTTGGCTTTTCCCTTCCTGCACCTGGCTAGCCATTCACTCCTTTCCCCACAGGTGTGGTGGAATGTCAGGGAATCTATGCTTTCCTTCCCTTTTCATTTACAATACAATGGCAAGATCCATCCTGGTTATGCCAATCACACAGTACAGAGACTATTCTCACAATTTCTCTTCACACCTTAACCCAAATTAATAAAATGTCCTCCAAGCCTCCTAAAATATTAATATTAATTCTGTAGCCTTTGGTACTTTATAACACCTGTGGGTGAAATGGCTCAGTGGCTCCTCGGATGTCATCATGAGTACGTAATTATACCTGCTGCTATCAGGTGTGCGAGATTTCAGTACTTGTTTGAAAATACAACAGGCTGGTGACAGTGCTCTGTGTTCTTTCCAGGGATGCTTCCTGTCTGGAGGTTAATTATGTCGATTTGTGAGCTTATGGGAGGTTTGGATATTGCATATATTTTGTTTTTCTTTCATTGTGTATACATTGATTGGTTTTATGGATAAAATTTCCCGGTGTCTACCATTGTTTCCAGTTACGGGTTTCTAGTATAGTCTATAAGGAATTCACATTGGTGGATATTTTTATGCGTGATTGCTATTGTTTTTTCCGTAAGGGGTGATCATTCGGTGTGTCATGGTAGGATTTCTTTTCATCTTTGGAGCTATAATGAACTATCTGTGGTTGATATTTTTTCTCATTCTTCAAATTTCATCCTTTCTTACTTACCAGGGTGGTCTGAATAGTATGGCTTTCCAGTGGAATGTGTTTCTGCTTAGCTTTAATGGGTTTTGTCTACTGGTTTGAATGTTTTGAAGACATTTTAAATAATTGTTCCGGTTACCATGGTGAAAATGAGCTCTTCCAGCTGTTATAGATGTTGGTGAATTCTGGATTCACAGACCCTTGAATGAATGGAGAGTTTTGAAAAATAGCCTGGCTTTGTGTGTTTTCCTGAAGAATATGGTATAGTGACATTTTTTTTTTTTTACTGGGAGTTCAAGGCATGGTGTACATGTTGCTTTTTCTCCGGTTCCCATAGCTTACTGGTTTTGAGGTACATTTCTGTTTCCATTGTTAATGGAAAAGAAAAATATAGTTCTGCTTAATATATTAAAAATAACTGTGGATAGTAATTGAAGCCGAGAAGGTTGGGGAAGTAAGGTAGATCCAGGATGCTCTAAATGTGATGTTTTAGCCCGGGACAGCTCATGCTGGGTAGTTCTGTCTGAGGGAAGATCTTTCTCTCAGGAAAAGGAATGGCTTTTACTGAAGTCTGTCTGTTGCACTTCCCATCTGCTATCATGTATTTCAAGAGTCACCTGTGGAGTGTGAGGAAGTAAGACATACCAGCCCTCATTGTCATTGTTATGTGAATCATTTACAGCTGTCTTTTTTCTGCCTAGGTAAAGAAGTTTTAGCGAAGATAACATCTGTACTTCGAGTCCCTTGCCCGATGTGAGACATTGGGCGCAAGGGCTTGGGGTCCGGGGCCTGGTGTCTGGCCTCAGGCATCTCAAGTCCAGCTCTGGCGGCAGTTTGAGGCAGGGGCCCTGGGCTGCCGTGTACTTTATCAGAATGCGTCCAGGGTCATGCCTCAGACGGCAGTCGTGCCCCGGGTGTGATGTTTGGCTTCCGGCACCAGGCCTCTGCGCTCTGATACCACTTTTTGGTTTGTGTTAGGGGGTGGATAGCATTGAGGAGTGTCTTCTAGGGTGGTGGTCAAAGGGTAAGTCTAGGGCTTGTGGCTTCTAGGTTAGGCCTACGGTATTATGTGCTACTGGAGAGGTATTAGGCTTGGAGGCAGATGGGAGAGTTTCCCCTGGAGGGGGAGGGGTGAGGGTGAGTGGGCGGGACTGAGGTGGGGAAGGCCAGGCAGGGTGTTTCGGTCCCCCCCCTCTCCTGAGTTCCCTCTGAAAGACAACATACCTGGATAGCTGCCTTTGGAATACAGAAAGGACAGAGTTAGTAAAGACTGGGACTAGATATTGATCCAATCACCGAGCCCCAAGGTGAGAAGTTTCCTCTGTCTGGACTGCTGCATTTGCATATGAAGAGCCACTCCTGGAAAGGAAGGCATTCCTGGCTGGGGCATCTAAAAAGGTTGGATGCCAGTCTGGCTACAAAGAGATCAGGCGGATGGAGATGAGGAGTCTTCTGCTGTAGTCAACGCAACACTGCGGAGTCTCGTTCCCTTTCCATGGTGAGTGTCTTTGTCATGGGATTGTCTGGAAAAGTAACACTGCTGTACGGGGGTGGGTCCGACTTGTGCCGGTAAAAGGATGTGATTTCCTGGACAGTGCATCCAGACAGGTAAGACTTGGGGTGTCATGAAGCTAATGCTCCCTCATGTAACTCTACCAGCATGTTTCCCTCCTGCCCCCGTGTTTGGAATGGAAGGAGCATTCCTGGGTCTTCGGAAGGCGGTGTCTTCTGGGAATGTTAGCTGCTCTTGCAAGTGTTTTCAGTGAGAGGGGTACGGTCTCCCGGACGTGTGGGGGTGAGACACTTTCATCTTCATTCTTTTTGTATTGTCTATGTGTGGACTCGGCTCGCAGTCTGTGGCGTTATTTCGATGTGCGTTTTGTTACTGCACATTGTGGAGAATTCCCACGTTACTATATTCCCGTTGCCCGTATTTCGTGTATTGGGAACTAACATGATGTTTAGGATTGTTATCCTTTGAAGTGCGTGCTGGCCATTTTATTTTCCGGGTGAGTAGATGTCCTTGAAAATCACTTCGAAGTGCGGTTCCGCGCTGCCCTCCAGTGGACAAGTGTGGGAATCGCATGGAAGCCTGTGTCCTGAGAGGGATGTGGCTCAGTTATTTTCCTGAGAGGGAAATAACTTTCATTTATTTATTCAGTTGTATTGGTTTTCAGTGTCGTCTTAAAGTTTTTTTGTATCGTTGATGACGGCTGTGTAGTGGCTGTGTGTGGGATGCTCCAGAGTGGAGGTCAGAAGAAAGAAGTGTCCTCTGGCGTGAGTTGTGAATGCAGAAAGTAGGGATACTGGAGGAAAACGGTTGTGACAGACCGGATCCCAAGAGGTAAGATGTCGCTGTTGCGTGAGGGGTTTGGTCTTTCACAGTCCAATGTTCACTGTGCTCTCTGTTACTATCTGCAGATTTCATGGAGTTCTGTGGGCATTGAACAGAGTTTAGGACGTTGTGAGTTTGCTTCTTAATGTCATTCTGTCCACTTATTAGGGGGCCTTCTTCCAGAGTTTGAGTGATGGGTCCTTTATGTTGATGTTCTCTGTTAGCCTTTCTTTAAGTGTTGCGATGCATTTCGGCAGGAGTTCCTTAGAGGAGCCTTTGGGAAGCCCTTTTCTTACACTCTTTTTTTTTTCATCTGCTTTCCGGATTCCTCGATTCACTAAGGTGGTGAGAAAGAGTGAAACCTGTCTTCCTGAATGGTTCTGGATACTTAATTCACAGCTGGATTTAGCTTCGCCACTACTGTGCTCTAGATTTGAATCGCTGCCGCCCTCCTGTGGACATCTTTAATTACTACATGTTATTGTCATGCAGCAGTTTCCCTTGAGCTGGCTACTGCGCTGTGGGCATGTGGCAGGCAGTCTTCCTGGGAACCTTCCTTAGAGCGCATCATTATGTTCCACTTACATTTTCTGGATCGCATTGTGTGAAACTGGGAAATATAGTTTCTGGTATTTTAATCCTTGCAGGACCCTTGCAACAGTCTTCCTAGTCTTGCGTGGACTGAGAACGGTTTCCAAGTGAGAAACTCCCATCAAAATGTGAGCCTGGGTTCTGCTGTCAGACCTGACAAGGTACTGATGAAAAGCATTGCTTGATGTCTCATTGCAGAGATCAGAGGACTTGCCTTTGTGATATGGACAGCTGTGACAGTGCTGCCTCCTTGCTGTTCTGTACCTGTGAGATCATCTTCTAGCACAGGTAAGGCAATTTTTATTTACTTCCCCAAGACATTCCTTTGCAGCGTTGCGATCAGTTGGGATTGGGAGGCTTTGCATGTCACACCTTTAAGCTGTGTCTTCACCTTGGCTTTACAAAGTGATTCCACAGATAGGGCAGGGTCATCAGTTTCTGCCTTTGTCCCTTTACTTTCTATTCAGCCTTAAAATAAGAGTGCATGTAATATTACATTATGGTTCAACTCCCTCATTAGCCATCTGGTGGTCTTAAATACTTAGATTTCCAACTTTTGGGGAATGCTGTTTTGGCTGCAGAGGTGGGTTATTTCTGTAGGGTCTTTGCTTTGCAGTTATTTATGTTCTTAGAATATGTGTGTCTGGTGTCCTGTAAATGTCTTGGTGTGGTTTCTTGTCCTGGGTGTTTCTGTAAGCTTCAGATTTAGATGCTACTGTTTGCTGTGAGGCAGGAAGGTATGATGTCTCAGTCTGCCATCTCTTTTCTGTTTTTCTGGGTTCCTGATCTGGATTTGTCTGGGAATCGTCTTTGAGTGAGAGGTACTTCAAGTTCACCTTTAGCTGTGTTTGCAAGCGGGTATCAAGGGATGAGGGCATGTGCCTGGGTTCTACACATCTGTTATGCTCTCTTTGTGCCGCTAAGCTTTCTTCGTCCATTGAGATGCCTCAAAAGAGGGTGACAGCATCCTCCCCTATCTTTGGGTGGTATTTTTTCTGTCAGCATAATCAACACTGCCGTGGAGTTTGTTTTCCCGAAATGATGCCAGAGATGAGGTCCCTTACTGGGGCACGAAGAACTTCTTTAACTGCCACCGTGTGGCCATTCTGGGAATAGCAGCAGTGAAGGGAAAAGTTTCTAATTTTTGATATCCTTTCTCAAAGGACCTTTTAAGACAGGGGTCTCCAAACTTTTTACACAGGGGGCCAGTTCACTTTCCCTCTGACCATTGGAGGGCTGGAATATAAAAAATACTATGAACAAATCCCTATGCACACTGCACATATCTTATTTTAAAGTAAAAAAAAAAATGGGAAGACATACCATATTTACAGTAAAGAACAAGTAAATTTCAATCAACAAACTGACCAGTATTTCAATGGGAACTATGGGCCTGCTTTTGTCTAATGAGATGGTCAATGTGCTCCTCTCACTGACTACCAATGAAAGAGGTGCTCCTTCCGGAATTGCGTTGGGGCCAGATAAATGGCCTTAGAGGGCTGCAGTTTGGGGACCTCTGCTTTAAGACACTCCAGTCTTTGCAGGCATCACTGTTTCTCATTGTCTCTGAAACTGTCCGTTGCAGGTGTCAGTTCCTTCTGTTGTTGGGGATGCGACCCTTTTCTGGAAAACACAATGCCATCTCCATGACTGTCCTACAGTTGGGTCATTCCCTCCTTCTATGTTATTGCATATGCTCATCTGTGTCATCACGGTGGCTCACTGATCACTGAGGGTTCAGGGACATTTTTTCATTGATAAGAGGAAGTCCTGACCTATTTCCTGTCTGGTGGATTGTGTGTGTATGTGAATGTCAATATTTCTGGGCAGGAGAAGTTATTTCAAGTTATCTTCTGCTTCATGAGTGATGACATCACTGTGATAGGGAATATTGTGGTTCATCTCCTTTAAGAGGTGTTCCTTTACTGAGAGAATTCCACTGTGGTAACAGTGACAGTAGTGACAGTTCTGTATTTCCTGTGCTCCACCATGCTTGATGTCTGAGTTTTAAGACAGCGGCCCGAGATGATAGACGTGAGTGGTACTGGTACTGTAAGCGATGTTCATCCAATGGTCTGCTGCAGGGAGATGGCTTTGCCAAGGTCCACTCACTGTTACTCTTGGCATTCTTAGCGGCAGTTCCTTGGCTCATTATTCTCACCTCCCATGTGTTAGGTTTTTACAAGAGGCTGTGCAGCATTCCTTTGTCAGTCCTGTTTTCCCTGCATGCCGACCATTTCCTATCTATGACTTCTGAGCTCATTAACTCAGTCCCTCACATTTCACATTAGGTATAGTGACATGTTGTTTCGGTAGTTTCATGTGAATGGGTTTCTAATATGTTTTTTTTAAGCTGATGAATGTGTGATGTATACCTGGCCAGTCTGATGGGATCATCAAGAAGGTGCTGAGGAAAGTAATTGGCCCTCTATTCCTTGCGTGCTCAGAAGAGATTGTTGTGGGAGATGGAGGGCTGTCACCCTCTTTGTTTCGAAGGTGCTGTAGGTGGGAGTTCGTGAAGGGGTTGTACTTACTTAGGGAAACTGATCTCTGCATTCATTTTGTTGGTATTTTTTGTGACTAGGTGTAGGCTGAGAGGGAATGTCAAGGTTCAATGACTTCCATGTTCACAGAGTGTCTCTGAGATGTTACCAATAACTGTTGCTTTATGGTTCTAACTGGACATAGGCTCAGTGCCTCCCCTATGTCTATTTCTTTGTTTAATTTATGTGCTGTTTACAGAACGCTGTGTGTGTGAATCAGGAGGACCTGGTTTTGTCTTGGATATGGCAGCTTGGCGGGGTGTCTGTCTGTCTGGCCTGTGGTACATTGCTGACAGTGGTGTGTTTTTCCTGCTGGGGAATGAGGTGTAGGGTCATTTGTGTTTTCTCAGTATGGGTGTTGGATGTCCTATCTTGCTTAGAAATTGCCTTTGAGTCCCGTGTTTCAGGGTATGGTCTTTGGGTAGCGTTGAAGTCTGTTTTGATGGATGTGGCCTGGTAAGAAGGGCTTGATATATGTTTCTGTTGTCTTCTCTCTTTATTGTAGGTTTTGTGTTCAGTACCATGTCTGTGTACCTGTTTGGGGTTGGATGCTGATGACCTGTGCCTGAGTGCATGTGTGTGGCTTGCTCACATTGGCCCTGGTGTTGGTTGTGTGTCACAGCTTGTTCATCATTTTATATGACCCAGAGCTGCTGTGACAGGCCCCACTTTATGGTAATGGTGTGATCACTGTGACAGTAGGACATTTGCCATCATGGTGCGTGTACCTTTGAAAAACCTTTTCAGGAGAGGCCACCCCAGGGGAATAAAAAGGGGGAGCCACGCAGTGAGCACATTGGGGATGGCACTACTGTTGGTTTCTTGGTGCTGGGTTTTGACATCATAAAGAGGCCCTTAAGGTTTCCTCCATCAACAGGGACATAAAGTGCTTTTCAGTGATTACATTTCCTGTACATTTCTGTTGATTAGTCCACTTGCCAAAAATGACAAACTGCTGTTGAAAATGAGCAGCTGTCACTGTGAAATGGATGGCTGCAGAGGTTGTACATGTCTACATTGCTGCTTTTCTGGTTTTCAGGACCTGTAAGTGCTCTGCTTGTTCGTTCCATTCCCTTTTTTATTATTCTGCTGTTGGGTTTGTTGTGGATGTGAGGCTTTCAGAGTTTTGTTTCCATGTTTTTTTGTGTGTTTTTTTTTTTGTCACCCTAAGTTCAGAAAAGTTTCTATCAGATTGGCTGTTCGGAGTTACAGTCCTGGCTTCATCTGTCATATTTTCTCTCTGTCTCACCATTTGCTTGCTTGTTTGCTGAAATGCTCATTCTGTGTTGCTTGAGGACTTTGTTCATATTTTCCAGAGTTCTGCTTCTGCCCAGGGTTTCTGGGGGCACAGTGCTTGTCCATGTATCCAACCTGTGCCTAACTTGTCTTTGGCATTGAGGTGGGTTCCCTTAGCATGACTATGGGTTTCAGGTCCCATCACTGTGTGTTAAATGTGTATGTCAGCCTCTGTTTGCATTGTTGGATGTGATTTCTTTGTCCTGGATGAGCAGATAGTGCTTCACTGCATGTGTTCTTTCCACCTTGTTATCGATCAGAAAAAAGAATGATACCGCATTTGGAATACAGTTCTGTTCCTTTTGTAGGGTTTTAGCTGCTGTTGTATTGATTCCATTGGTGCTGAGTGTGTTGATTCCATGTGTCTGTTTCTCCCAGCGCTCCCTTAGTGTGGAAGTCAAGCTGTTTCATCACTGTTCAGTGCTGGGTGCTGCAAAGCCCTTCTTTCCTGGTTCCAAGTGAGTTTTCTGGGTGAAATATGTGAAAAGCTCTTGGTTTTTCTGCTAACAATTGCATTACTATGGGACTTTCTCTCATTTTGCTATTTTCAAGTACCAAGGAGTTTGTCAGGTGTTTGATCAGTACTTTGTTGGACTGTAACCATAGTGTGCATTGCAGTGTGCTACCATAGACTGTTTTGATAAGCTGTGTAGTGATTTTGTTGGCTGAAAGCACATTTTTCATAAATGCTAGCTGTTGTCTTGATGCAAATTTAGTATGACTGTCTATGGCACCTGTACTCTTTCTCAGCTTAGGAGGCGGTACTGGAATGTGATAATGAAGTTCACGGGTCATGGGAATGCAGGCAGTACTTTTCTCGGGAGGATATGTACCTTCACTCCTGCAGTTGTGGGGTATGTACATTATTTCCAATTCCTCATATTTAAACCTCTCAATGCATGTATGATTTACACATGACCCTCCTGGTCCCGTTAGCACGAGATGTTGTCTGAAGCATCTGTGCTCTTGCCTGTTACTCTGCTTTTCTCATTATGTCGGCCCTGGATTAGCAGGAAAGGGAGCACTGATTTTATTGGGGGAAACTGTCCACACTCCATAAAGAGTCAGAAATACACCTCCGTCCTCTTGGGGGGCCCATGCTTGTATATGTTGAATACTGGGGTGGTGAGGAAGGATCCTGTATGTCCTCAGAGGGCAAGTTCTTCTGCACTCGATCTATATTTACGTTTTCGTTCTCAAGTGCTGTTGCCCAGAGAACATGTTGGGACTTGCACCTGACCTGCTCTCCCCGATCATTTCACCTCCCTGGAATTCAATGAAGGGTGCCTTCTCTGCACAGAGAGGTTGGGATGAAGATGCCTTTGAGGGGGACCAGTTTTCTCCTCATAGCCAATGTGAATTACACGTGTATAGCCAGCAGTTATAGTGAATTGTTGAGGGAGTCTTCCACCGGGTGAGAGGACATAGGAATCCTTGTATTCCACGCAGAGGTGCTTTGGAACAGTCAGAGGATTAGGACATGCCCTGACTGCACATTCCAGGATTTCAGGAGGGTTCCTAATACAGGTGGTGTGCCATCTGTATGTCTGCCTGCCAGTACCCATGTATGTGCTCCCTGGTCCCAGTGCTCATGTCTCAGGGAAGGTCACCCTGTAAGGGTGAATTGGCATCAGCTCCCATGGCAGATCTCCATGTTCTCTCTGTAATCCCTCAGAAGTGCACGCATGAGGTCCTGTGGCATCATCCAGTACTCTGCCTTCCTGTAGTGTGTCCACTCACAGTAGAAGGATGTGGTCATAAAATGTCACTGATTTTTTCTCAGGGAGAATGCTTTCCTATCCCCTTCATGATCCAGTGACATGGTGCAGGATGTGTCTACTGAGTTCTTTATGCAGATCGCCAATCCTGTATGTGAAGACTGCTTTTTCTTGTCCACGTGGTGGCCAATTGGATACAATGTCAGACTGAGATGTACAGTACCCTGGGTCAAGACCCGGAGATCTCTGGTCTGAGTACTGGCTCGCGCAGCTTGCACATGGGTTCCTTAGGACTTTTGGCTTGAACGTGGGATCATTGATATGACTCCATGGTCGCTGGATTGATCCCAAGAATCACTGGCCTCAACGTCAAGGTTGCTGGCTTGAGCAGCAGGTTCCTGCTCTCCCTTCATGGCAGATATGAGAGAGCAATCACTGACCAGGTAAGGTGCCTCAAAAAACAATAGACCGTTCCTATTTGTTTCCTTTTCTATTTGTCAATATCTATCCCTCTCTTGGTCTCTCCCTCTGTCTGAGTAAAAAAAGTGGTGCCATGCAACGCTGGTCCCCTTTCATTCATTTATAATACTGAAAATGGAAGTGATAGTTGACACAACTGTGTGGTTGCGAATCACAGGTTAGGTGATAGGGCTGTGCAGTTCCTGAGGTCATTCCTTTATTATTACTGAGATTAATCAGAAGTCCCATGACAGGGCTGTATAGCCCTTGACAGTGTTAAATGTTCTCACTGTCTGACCTCTGCCGCTGGTTACTATGGATCCTGATAAAAAGGCCTGAGTGGAGGGCACCTGAAATAATGAAACATTTCTGGTTCCCTCTACTGGACGTCTTGAGAATAACAGTCTTTGATGGAAAGTCTGCCGTTGGTGGGTATTGCTTCATGTGAACACGTACATGTCCCTGAGGTTTCCCACACAGTGAATAAGTGACTATGGTGACTATGGTGTTACCATGTATGTTCAAATTTCCTGTACAATTCATAGTAGGAATAATAGGCTATGAGTGATTGATTGCTGTGACATAGCTACTTTCTGAAACTGCTGCAGTGCTGACACGGAGACTATTTCCTTGAAAAGGGAAGGAACTCTTTGGGTCATTCTGTTTCCTTTTTCAGTCAGTGTGGTACAGCAGAGTGTGCTGGGAGCAAGGGTCTTTTTTGCCAGGGTCCAGCCCCGGGGGGAATCCAGGGGTACCACAGGAAGAGACAGCATCGGCTAAATCGAGTGAGAGAGCCGAATTCTTTTCTTTCTCTTTATTCTCTAGTTAGCATTTACTGCCAGGCATCTCTGCCAAATGCTGGTCTAGCTTTCTTTTTATGCACACACACTTAAGTTACAATTACATGGTATTTTGAGTACATCATTGTTTTAGTTTCACTATGGTTACGTATTTCCAGATAACAGTTAATTCATATCTATAAGCTACAAATCAGGTGGTAAGTCATTCAAAGTACAGTTATACAATAACTTGAATAGTAATAACAATATCAGTACAAACTTCTAAAAGATACTAATTAATAACTCTACTTTACTCTTGTTGTGAGTTAAGGGCGCAGAGAGATAGCAGACAAAATCATCAAGGACTAGCAAAGGACCACCACTTGCTCAGGCAAATAGCCTTGAAGTTTATGCAGTGTCCTAATTCTTTTTTCACAAGACTAAAAAAGGCTTGCTATTTAAGAAATTGGACTAACATCAAGAGTAACTTTTGCTTAAAGATATATAGAGTGCACCTGCAAGATAGCTAGTAGCAACATAATATCAGAAGTCATTAATTGCTATTGCTGCTATGAATCCCACTACATTTCTCTCCTTATCCTTGGAAAATACAAAAATATCATGAGAATGTTTTACTGAGAAAAGCCCAGCAACTGCCTTCAGTCACAAAACAAGTCTTTTAACAAAACATTCTTTACTTGCCAGCTGTGCTCCCATCCAAGGCCATGAAATGGGCCACTCCACTACACCTTACCTAAGATTCTAATGTCTAGTTAAACTTTATTTATTTACTATATTCATACACTAGTTAAGTTCTAACTTTATTCTTTCTAACATAATTAATAAGAAGAAATTCTCCTACAAACTTAACCCTTTATGAGGGATATCATGGCCAGCCTCTTATGTTTATGAGCCCAGTTCAAGGGGCTTACAGGCTTTTCTGTGGAACTTACACCTTCTGTCTCATTTCCAAAGAAATTACTACGAATCTACAGGGAAAGCACGGTACTATTATCCCTGTGCCATAAATAATAGCACACACCCAGGAAAGGGGGGATATAAGGCCAGATTAATTCAAAAGGTCAAAGGGGGAAGTATTGTGCCTTTCCTCTGTGGTGACTTTGTCAACCCACAGCTATTAGTCTTCACTGCGGTGACTTTATCAACCAGCAGTCATTGGTCTTCTTCTGCTGTGACTTTGTCAACCAGCAGTTGTGGATCTTCTCCTGCTGTGACCTTGTTAGCCAGCATTAGTGGATCGGCTCCCGACACTTTTTGACCATTAGGTCTTTGCCTTGTCTTCCCTTAGGTGACTGCTTATAAGTATTCCTTCTTTTATTTGGCTTTCTTATATTTTTTTTTTCATTTTTCTGAAGCTGGAAACAGGGAGAGACAGTCAGACAGACTCCCGCATGCGCCCGACCAGGATCCACCCGGCACGCCCACCAGGGGCGACGCTCTGCCCACCAGGGGGCGATGCTCTGCCCCATCCTGGGCGTCGCCATGTTGCGACCAGAGCCACTCTAGCGCCTGGGGCAGAGGCCACAGAGCCATCCCCAGCGCCCGGGCCATCTTTGCTCCAATGGAGCCTTGGCTGCGGGAGGGGAAGAGAGAGACAGAGAGGAAGGTGCGGCGGAGGGGTGGAGAAGCAAATGGGCGCTTCTCCTGTGTGCCCTGGCCGGGAATCGAACCCGGGTCCTCCGCACGCCAGGCCGACGCTCTACCGCTGAGCCGGCTTTCTTATATTTTATGTAGTTATTCTTCATTCAATTTCATAGTTTGTCTTCCATTGATTCATTTCTCTCTTTATTTGTTTTCTCTTTATTTACTTATTAGGCTATTTAGTTAATTGTTTCATAATTTCAATTGTCTTCCTTTGGTAGTTCCCTCACTATCTTATTAGGTAGTGATGCCTGTCATCCCACTGTGCCTGATTCAGCTATTGCAGGGGGAATCTACCCTTTGCTTTTCCTCTTCCTGTCTTCACTGTGCCCGCAGATCCTGTTCATAGCTGTGAGACCTCTGCCCAGAGCCTACTGTTCTTGGGCTACAGTGAATAGGGAAGCTTCTCTGGTGTGTGTTCTATTTTTTGGTGTGGTTCTATCTGAGGCTTTCATGGACTTCAATTTATGTGACCTTCTATTTTTACATCGTGATGTATGGAACTTAACATGAAAGGTTCTGTCTCAGCGTGGATCACCCTGTTTCTAAGTCTTGATCTTTGTGGCCAGGATCATGTCTGGGAATGATTTTTAGCTTTGAAGCCCTTGGTCCTCTGTTGGTGCTCGCAGTGCTCCCCACAGCCTCCATTGAGCACGTGGGGTCCTGACTTCACTGTGCTGACTGTTTTGTGTCACGCCTTCTCCTGTTAGTCTGATGAACGAGACCCATCAGCTTGGGATCCTCTCTTCTTCAAGTGTGGGATCCTTTGTTGCCCTCTGATGCATGCTGCCATGCATTCTGCATTTGGGGAATATCACTTAAATAGGGGTCAGTGGGAAAGGATACATTACTTTGCTGCCCTCTAGTGGGGAAAATGGGAATTAATAGTATTTTATAAGAGGTCATTTTCTTGCATCCGTGCTGCTGATCTGCAAAACAGTTTGGAAAGGCCATTGCAACTAACTTCCCCCTGCAGGGTCCGTGACTGTGTCAGAAGAAGGGCTCCAGCCAGAGAACATGGATTCCTGTACATGATGCCATGCTGAAGCCACTCACTGCATACTCAAGCTGGATGAGCATTTGACCAATCCAGTGTCCTCAGGTTTTTGATGCTGGGTCTTCAAAGAGTGCCAGGTTCACATACTCTCCACTGCATCATCATCTGGTCAGGCTGTTCCTCCACTTTTTTCAAATGGTGACCGGATAATAAGACCATGTTAGTAAACATTTTGATGAGGTTTTAATTTATATCCTAAGAAATTTGTAGACATCTTTGGAAAATTGATATCATTCTTTGTATACTGTTTTTATGACTTTCACTTTGATTGAAAAATAAATCAGTAACAGTATTTTTAATATGTTCTGCGAGTTACAGTCTGGAGGCATGGTGTTCCGAGAATGAGAAGCTTTATATAAGCGATCTTGTCTCCCCTTTGTGTCATCTGAGAGATGCTCTGTGGGGCACTTGTTCAACATGTGAAGAAGCACGTCTGTAGGTGGTGAACTGTGGAAAGTAAAACATGAAGACTGTCAGTTCCATTGCAGCACCAGTAGGAAGGATTGAGTTAAGAGGCAAGGACAGGTGCCTACAGGGGTTTCAGTGGGGTGACAGTTCAGATATGTTGTTCCCTCAGCATGCAGGGGTTCCTGGATCTGCCCATCTGACTCACGGGGCACTCGTGCCACCAGCCATGAGGGAACACCAGGGACAGTGGTGTGGAGTGAAGTTGTTTGCCATACACTGCTCGCTGCTTCAGAAGGTCCAATCTACAATTGCTGTGGCAGCGCAGCGCACCTGAGCAGCTTCCCAGGAGGCAAGTGTATGTGTACAGGACCTGTATGAATGTTGAAAAGAGGAGAAAGTGCGGCAGAAAGATTCTCAGTCATTACAGGAACAGCAGAGCAAGGGTGCTGTACAAAAAGTTGTGTTGTTGTTTCTTATATTTCATTTACTGAGTTTAGTGATAGGGCATTGGGGGAGAGACATACAAAGAACCAATCATTGTTCCCTGTACAACTACTGCTCAACTTATGACCACGATCGGTGTCGACAGACCTGTCATAACACGATTCGGTCATAACTTGATTAGGGTACATGTACAGTACTGTGAAATGATGTTATAAAAATCTTTAAGTCATATTTTCTCATAATTGTATTTCATTATTATATATCATAATTTTCTTTGTTCATTTTATGACATTGTTATCATCTTTACACCATTTTGTTTTATATCTTTACATTCGTCCGGTATAAGTGAAACACTGTATTACCAGTACAACTGTTTTAATATTTGCAAAGACAATTTCCTCTTGGTAGACATCTTGGGAGGGGTTTGATGAAAGATATCCAAGACACAAAACACGAATTGCTGTACTGAGTCTGGGATAACACTTGAAATGGTGCACGCTGAGATGATAGTGGTGTCGGAAGCTGGTCAGCACTGTCATACACTCAGCTGGGCATAGCTTGGGCTGACAGACGCGGAGCAGTCTTGGGTAGCGATTATGGTCTTATAGTTGAATGGTGGTAAGTTGTATAGGTCGTAAGTTGATCAATATTTGTAGTTGTTTCTTGGTGTTCCCATTGGTCGCTTCCTGTACCTGCCTTGAGTCGTGAGCGACCACATCACATATGGGGGACTGGACAATGCTATGTGCAGACAGCCACTGTGATTCGGATTCTGCTCTTTAGGTCTCAGCCTCCAGGCTGCTTTTTCAAAGAAAGGTGTTCCCGGACCATTTGTGACTGTTCCGGATAGCATTCTGTTGTTTTGGTGCATAGCAGTTGCCTAAATCTAAAGTGGCATCTTTTTTATTGCTTACTTTGTCCTCTAAGCCACGAGCCACAATAAATCGTGTGTGTTGTGTGGTCATCTGTACGCTGGTGTCTATGTCTGTGCCGGTATCAACCTTACTAACTGGCTGTTACAGTTCTGGTAGGTGAGAGAGAGGGCTCTGAATGTAAAACCCTTAAAGAAACATTAGCTTCTCCAGCCGATTCTAGAGTAACTTTGGGGACAGTTCCTGTTCTCGTGGCTGTTGGAAGCTCTCTGCACCCCTGGAATGCCATTGTCAGGCAGCCCTCCTCAGCTGAGGTCTCCCTGGGGTGGACCGCCGTCCCCCCCGCGTTCCCACTCCCCTCAGCGGCGCGAGTCCGGGCGCGCAGCGTGGACGCATCTACCCCTCGGCGCTGAGGGGCGGGAGTCGGGACAGCACCGCTGAGGCGGAGGTCTGGGCGATGGAAACTGACGGAGGGCACGGTGACCTGCAGTGCGAGCACCTGAGGAAAAGGCAGCAGGTCTGTGACAGGTGACGGGAGGCGGAGGGAGGAGGAGGCGCAGCCCCGGGAAGAGGGAGGAAGGGCCGGGGCCGCTTGAGGCGCCGGCGAATGCGGCCGTGGTCTGAGGTCGGGGTGAGAGGCGCCAAGGCCGAGAAGGGAGGGCCCCGGCTCGCGGTCGGAAGCGGACGGGACTGTCCTGGGGGGCCGGGAAGAGGGGGTGCATGAGAGGTGCTGAGCTCCGAGCTCGGGGAAGAGGTTTGGGGAGCGGGCGCTCAGAGGCGGGAGGGGAGGGCTAGGGGCGGACGGGAGGGTTTGCACAGAAGGAGAGACAGCCGAGTCGTCTGTGCCGGACGTGGGCCTGAGGAGGCCTGACCCGAAAGAAAGGTCTGGAGGGAGGTGGACGGGACACGGGACCTGGGAGGTTTTTGGTTGGGGGGGATTCCCTTCTGTTTGTGGAAAGGCCGAGAGCGGAGAGCGGAGCGCGCTGGGTCGCAGGTGAGTCTCATGCTCAGTCCTTCAGCTTCTCACGGGGCGGGGCGGGCACGAGGACGCGGTCCGGTGGGGGGTGGAGGCGGCGTCCGCGGCGGCCGGGGGTCTGAGAGGGAGCACCGCGAGAGGCTCCTGCCTCACCTCCGCCTCAGTTTCCCCGTCCTGCACCGTCCCGGGGTGCGGTAGGAGGGAAGGAGTTATTCTGTTCAGAACTGCGTGGGAACAGTGACCCAGCCCGTGCTGTTGGGAGCCGTCTGTGTCACTGCGGAGGGTCCGGAGGTCCGAGGAAGGGAGCAGACAGGACCTGACGGCAAGGAGCTAGGGAGGTTCGTGAAACGAGCCTCTTAATTCTCACACCGTCACTGCCTGAGTGCTGGTGTTGGGAGGGGAGCATAGACATCAAACAAAAAGTGTCTTCGTTGCTATGCTTATGTGTTACTGGATGTCACTTCGTCACAGTTGTAGTTTTCTGTGTTTGCAAGGGAAGGGAAAGGCCTGAGAAGACTCAGGGTAGTTGTGGTTCAGTCTGTGAAGGGAGGGGAGTGACGAGTGGTGTTTGGCTGCAGCGGCCTGTCAGGTTTGCCCCCTAGAGAGCTGAGGAATGGGTGAGGGATGCAGCACCGGAAGTAGTTTCGGGAGCGTTGTCGGCATTAGTACAGAATTCAGACACTGCTCAAGTAGGTATTACTTTCCCCAAGGGCATCCTGTATAAGTGCACAGTACAGTGTTTCCCTAGCCCTTTACTTTTACCAGAGGTGAGTCGTGAGGGGACATTGATTTCATTTCCCGGGGTTTATAGGTAAAATAACTTGAAATTTAAGGTGTTGGTGAGGGACGAGATCCTGAGTTCTCTACGAAAGAGGAAATAGCCCATCTGTTTGGGGCGGTGGGTTTTAAGGAACTGTGGGGATAGGGAAGAACAAGTGGGGGTCCCGCGGGGCTCGCGAGTTCCCAGTCGCCTCATGCGCGTGATCTTGTTGTGCTTCTGTCAGAGACCCCGCCTCAGGTACCGCCTCTGTCCCTGCTTGGCCTGACTTGTTCCTGCGTAACAGCTCCCTCCTCAGACGCACAGATCAAGAAGTGCGTCGTCGGAGTAAGCAGTTCGCATGCTCCCCTCCGTAGCGCTCCTGTGTGCCGCCATGTAGGAAATTCTGCTGCACTTCACAGGGAACCATGACGTCATCTGTGCGTGCCCCAAAGTGTCTTTTGTTCTTATAATTTAGGGGATTTAGATCGTGTATCACGAGACTGGCATCACGCCGAAATGGCCCCATTTCTATGGTTCCTAGGACTTTGGGCTTTTGGGAAAGGAAGCTTTTTCTCTGGGGAGAGCGACAGCTCCCTTGAAAGGGCTGTGTCATTTCTGAGGTCATTCCTTTTCACATTCTGTTAGGAAAGATGTCCTGTGTCAGGGTTCTCCATTCCCTCCCACTGAAAAGTTTATCTGGGCTCAGTTCTGCTGTTAGTCACTGTGTTTCTTGGGGACCCTCGCTGACTGAAAAGGATTCCTGAAAAGGCTTTTAAAAAGTTATTTTGGTGCTCTCCTGTGGACGTCTTGAACATAGAACATTTTACAGGGGCCGTGTCTTATAGTCTCTTGACATAAGAATGAGTATACCTTAAGGCAGGGGTCCCCAAACTATGGCCCGCGGGCCACATGCGGCCCCCTAAGGCCATTTATCCGGCCCCCGCCACACTTCCGGAAGAGGTACCTCTTTCATTGGTGGTCAGTGAGAGATGCAAAGCATGGCATCACTCACATACAGTTACTACTTCCAGTGACGTGGGATGCACGCCTCACAGCTCCGGAAGCACATCACATCACTTGTTACATCTGGCAGTGACAAATATGGAACTGGACATTCACCATCTCATTAGCCAAAAGCAGGCCTGTAGTTCCCATTGAAATACTGGTCAGTTTATTGATTTAAATTTACTTGTTTTTTACTTTAAATATTGTATTTGTTCCTGTTTTGTTTTTTTTTACTTTAAAATAAGATATGTGCAGTGTGCATAGGGATTTGTTCATAGTTGTTTTTTTTTTTATAGTCTGGCCCTCCAATGGTCTGAGGGACAGTGAACTGGCCCCCAGTGTAAAAAGTTTGGGGACCCCTGCCTTAAGGTTTCCTATAGGATCACTGTCTCAAAATGATGTCAGTGCATCAGTATTCATTCTGGTTGTCTGACATGTGGTGGCTTAGTGGATAAAGCCTCAACCTGGAATGCTGAGGTCTCTGGTTTGAAACCCTGCACTGTGTGGTCAAGGCACATACAGGAGTTTAAGTTGATGCTTCCTGCTCCTCCCCCCTTTCTGTCCGTCTATTGATCTTTCTCTCTTTCTCTCCCTTTCTCTCCTCCTTTCTACAATAAATAAATACATACATACATACATACATACATACATACATATAAAAAATTCAATATGCTGATGACCTGTTCTTTGCTGAGAAGAGGACAGTGCTGAGGAGAAACATCGCTTCTGATTCCTCTTTGGAGGCAGGAAGGAGAGTCCAATGAAGATGGAAAGGTATGATATTTTTTCTTCACTAGTGATGTGCTAGAGACATGGAAGGAATGTTTCATGGAAGAGAAGGAATGTTTTGGTACATTATGTTTTCCTTTAAAGAAAGAGCTCTTTCCTTAACCTTTTTGATTTGATGATGCACACAGTGATGGAGCTGAGAGATTTTGTTAGTTGTGTCACTTTTCTTCTGTGTAACTATCAGTTTGTACATATGTTCTCAGATTGGGCTGGTCTATATTTTGGTGCATGTCTTAACTTTTCTGCTATCTTCAAAGACTGAGTTGTTGGATTCTTTCCATAGGTTAAATTAATTAGTTACCTGGCTTATTTATGTACCTCTTTTTTTTCACTCATGGATGCAATGAATCATCTCAATCTTTTCTACATTAATTATTTCTTAATTTATTTATTTATCTTTTTATTTGGATTTCCAACTTAAAGTTAAATTTTTTTCTAAATTTCTGTGTTTGTTTTTGTGTACATATGCATATAGATATGTTTACACATTTAGCCATTTTCTTTCATTGGTCTGCCCATTCACTTATTATTATATTGGTCAATATTACTTTTGCTTCCAGTGTGACTGTGTCCTTAAAGTTATACAGGTGTCTTCTGCAGTCTTTTGTTTAGGTCAAAATCTTTCATCTGCTTAGGGCTTCGTGGTTGCGAAGCTCACCTGTATGCACAAGGCAATTGCTCACTGGATAAGCATGCATGGCAGCACTCTTCTGGTGATTACGGTGTATGTGTGCATGTGGTTTTTCTGTGTTCCTGTCCCTGTGTGTTTGGTATTTGATATTTGGACCTTGCCATGAAGGGTTCCATGTCATTATGTGTCACTCTGTTTCCTATGTTTGCCCTTTTTTGGCCAGAATGTGTCTGTTCAAAGAACTTTGGGTTTTAGGTACCTGGTGTGATTACATCCTTTTAAGTGATATGCAGGGTTTCTGTTGAGTGTCTGCTGTCTGCTTTTACTGGGCACTGCTGTTTCTCTCCCAATTCCTATGTGTAGAGCAGGGACCAGAGTTTTTGTCACAGGATCCTTTCCTCTGTCAAGGTGGAATCTGTTTTCTTAGTCTGATGTATGTTGGTCTGCATTGTATACTTCAGAATGCTCTTCTCCATTACGTTTCTGGTAAAGAGAGCAGAAAATTTTTTTTGCTGCCCTCCAGTGGAGAAGTTTGGAATACCTCATCTGTCTAGAAACCTGCCCAGAAATTCCAGTTGAGTGCTGTGCCAGTGTTCTTACAAATCCTATAGCTACCACCATTAGTTCTAGGGTGTTAGGTCACAGATGTTGATGGATATTTGAAAATGTTATTTAAAGAATTATAGGCAGTGTTCATTTCTAATTGTCCTGGGATGGATATACGGCAACTTGTTTTTTTTCCTGAAGTATGTGCCTTTAATTTTTATTCATTTCTTGTTTTCATATGAACATTGTTTTTTTTATGTGTCTGTGAAAGGGATGCTCCATGTATATGTTGATGTGGATTGTGTCTTTTCTTCTTTTCTATTTGTAGTTCTTCTCAAGGGCAGGAATTACGCAAGGTAATAGATCGAATCGAGTTGTCTGTGTTCTTTGTCTTTGGGAAGTTGGTGGTCTCCTTGAACATATTGTCAGATGTTGGATATGTGACTATTTTCTGTTTTTTTTTTTCTGGGGTCCTTCTCCATCTGTCAGAATGTCTGTGTGGGATGTCAGCAAGGCATTGAGGTCAACTGCCTCTGTCTAACATGGGAGTTGTTGTTGTGCAAGTAGAGTTGACCGCTTTGGAAAGTGTGACTTTTGACTCTCCAGTGTTCTGTGTAATGGACGTGTGGATGATTCACTGAAAACAATCCAGGCTGGTGCAGTTGCTAAAATAGTACTTTGAAATAGTATTTACTGTGACTACCTCATGCTGCTCTGTCTCTTCACTCTAACCAATAAAATATTTTGAAAAACCACTCTTCTTCATTTCTGTGTTGTACCTTTTTTCTTGTGTCATTAACTGTAACACCTGCTTTTTCTCTCAGATTAGAGAGTATGGGAGAGAGAAGACACAGGGCTGAGGCTGGGGCTGCTGCTGGGGCAGGTGCTGGGGCTAGGGGCTAGGGGTTAGGGTGTCAGGTTAGGGTGTCGGGTCGGGGTCATGTCAGGGTCAGGGGTCAGGGTCAGGGTCACTTGTTATGGCTAGCAGTGACAAATATGGAACTGGACATCGACCATCTCATTAGCCAAAAGCAGGCCCATAGTTTTCATTGAAATACTGGCCAGTTTGTTGATTTAAATTTACTTGTTCTTTATTTTAAATATTGTATTTGTTCCCGTTTTTCCTTTTTTACTTTAAAATAAGATATATGCAGTGTGCATAGGGATTTGTTCATAGTTTTTTTATAGTCTGGCCCTCCAATGGTCGCAAGGACAGTGAACTTGTCCCCTTTGTAAAAAGTTTGGGGACCCCTGCATTACTTTATGATTATGCCCATAATTCATTAAGGTTTCCTACAGCATCAATGTCTGTAAATGATTTCACTACATGACAGTTCAGTATGTTGATGATCTTATGTCCTTCAGTCAGAAGAGGACAGTACTGAAAAGAAACATTGCTTCTGTTTCCACATTGGAGGCAGGAAGGAGAGTCTAGTGAAGATTTAAAGGTACAATATTTTCACTGAATGTAAGTGCTGTGCTAGAGACATGGGGGCAATGTTTCCTGGAAGGGAAGCAATGTTTTGCTTCATTGTGTTTTCCTTTCCAATTTGGCGATATACACAGTAATAGAACTGAGAGGTTTTGTTAGTTGTGTCACTTTCTTCTGTGTAACCATTAGCTTGAACATATGTTTCTAGATTTGGATGCTCAATACTTCAGTTCATGTTTTCATTTTTATGCTATGTTGTGAAAACAGTGACTTGTCTGTTTCTGGAGTATATTTAATTAATTAATTAAGTATGTAACTTGTGTATTTTCCTATTTTTCATTTAAGCTATGACTCATCTCATTTTTTTGTATTTTAATTATTTCTTATTTTATTTTTATACCTTTTTTTTTGGTTATTGATGAACAGTTTTCACTTTTTCCTTACTTTTGTGTTTCCTTTAATGTACATATATTTATAAGTTTATATTTTTAATGATTTATTTACATTCCTCTACTCCTTCACTTGATATTTAATTGTTTAATGTTGTCTTTGTTTCCAGTGTGAATGTGTCTGTGAAGTGCTGCAGGTGTTGTCTCCAGTCTTGTGTTTGCCTCCAAGTCTTCACTTGACTTATGGCATCCTGGGTGGGAAGGTCACCTTTATGTGCAGGACATGCGCTCATTGGACAAATACGCATGGCAAACTTTGGTGTTTAGGGCCTTTGTGTGCGTGGGTTTGTTGCTGGGTTCTCTGTGTTCTAGTTCTTGTGAGCTTTCAGTTTTGCTCTTTGATATTTGTAACTTGCCATGAAGGGTTCCATGTAATTTCCTGTGTTTGCCTTTTGTGTGCTGGACCATGTCTGGTGATAGACCTTTGGCTTGGAGGTCCTGGTTGTTGATATGTGCTTTGAAGTGGTATCCATGGTTTTTGCTGAGTATCTGGTGTCTGCCTTTACTGGGCACTTTTATTTGTTTTGTGATGTGTTTGTGTAGTGCACGGACTCAGACATTTTGTTACAGGATCCTTTCCTCTTTCAAGGTGGAATCCCTTTCCTCAGTGTGATGTATGTTGGCATGCATTGTGCACTTCGGAAAGCACTTCTCCATTGAGGTTCCCGATCAAGAAAGCAGAATTTTTTTTGGCTACCCTCCAGTGGAACGTTTGGAATAGCATGTCAAGAAAAGTGTCTTAACATTCCGGGTTAGTGTTGTGCCAGTCTTCCTGCAAAGATTGTAGCTACCACCATCATGTCTATATCTTGGTATGCTAGAGTTGTTGTTGATGGATATTTGGAAAAGTTATTTGGAAAGCTATTTGAAAAATATATTGAAGAAGTTATAGGTCCTGTCTATTTTGTTTTGTACTGCGATGGATATATGGCAATTTTGGGGGGGGTTGGTTTTTAAACCAACAGTATGTGCTTCAGTATGTGCTTTTTAAATTTTGATTATTTTTCTTAGGTTTTCTCATCGCCATTATTTTCTGATGTGTCTGTGAAGGGGATACTCCATGGATATGTTCATGCTGATTGTGTCTTTTATTGCTTCATTCTATTTGTAATTTTCAGGGGCAGGATTTACCAAAGTTCATAGATCTAATCGAGTCCTCTATGTTCCTGCCTTTGGGCAGTTGGTGGTTTTCTTGAACATACTGTCAGGTGTTGGACTATTTTCTGTTATATCCTGAGTCCTCATCCATATGTCAAGATGTCCATGTGGGATTTATGCTAGTGGTTGATTTCTATGGCCTTTGTCTTCCATGGGACTTGTGTGTGTAGACTTGACCGATTTGGGAAATGTGTCTATTGACTCTCGAGTGTGCAGTGTGGCTGAGAAGTGGATGAATCACTCATGACAATCCAGGCTAGTATAGTTCCTAAAATAGTATTCGCTGTGACTGCCTCATGCTTCTCTATCTCCTCACTTTCAAACCAATAAAACGTTTTGAAAAAAATGCTCGTCTTCATTTCTGTTTGCACTTTTTTTGTAACTCTAACACCTTTTTGTTCTTTCATGTTAGAGAGTTTAGGGAGAGAGGAGACACAACTTCAGGGTTAGTGTTAGCCTTATGGTTGTTGTTTATGGTTAGGTAATAGGGTTCAGGGTTTATGATTTAAGTTTTGGGTTTGATTTTGGATATGGAGTTTGGTGCATGGTTTGGTGTGAGAATGTGGGTTCAAGGTCAGAATTCAGGTTTTGTGTTTAGGTTATAATTTAGGGCTAGAGATGGGGCTGGGGCTGGGGTTAGGGTTAGGGTTAGGGTTAGGGGTTAGGGGTTAGGGGTTAGGGTTAGGGTTTTCAAAAAGAAATGAGTCTTATACATAAGGAAATATGGTATACACACTCCAGATGTCTCTGTGAACTGTTGGAATTCATGGGAGTCCAGAAGACCAGAGTAACAGGTTTTATTGAAAGGAAGAAAGGAACCCTGCCAGGCACTTCTCGGGAAGAATAGCCTCAGTACAAGCTAGGGAGATAAATTTATAGGGTTAAAAGGAGGGTCTCAAGCAAGTGGGTGTTGAGTCAAAAGTCCTGGTGTGCTTCCTTCTGTGGTTTTACAATATTGGGTTCTTGGAACGCTTCTCCTTGGAGCGACTCACCAGCTTCCTAGAACTTTTCTGTTTCAGGGACAATAGTCCAGTAAGTAAGGGTGGGGTCAGATAGACAAGAGGAACAGTTAAAGGGCAGTTTGGAAGTTTTGGTAAATTCATGTATCCATCATGAACATTTCTTTCTTTTACTTTCTCTGGATTTAATTTACTATCCTGGTTCTTAAGTATGGGTGGAAAGGCTGTGTATTTTAAGGTTTTTCCTTCTAAAATGTATTCATCACTACATTTTGCCATAGGTTTTCTTATGTAGTTTTTATTTTTATTAATCTCAAAGTATTTTATAACTTGAATTGTGATTTTTGAGGGGGGAGTTATTTAGAAGTGAATTTCTTAACTTAAAAAAGTAAGGATTTCTAGTTAGTTTCTATTACTGATTTCTAGATTAAGTGTAATGACTAGAAGAAACATGCTTTATATTATTTCAAAGATTTGAAGTTTGTTGAAACTTGCTTCAAAGAACATACAGGGGCCCTGGCCAGTTGGCTCAGTGGTAGAGCATCGGCCTGGTGTGCAGGAGTCCCGGATTTGATTCCCGGGCAAGGCATACAGGAGATGTGCCCATCTGCTTCTCCACCTCTCCCCCTCTTCTTCCTTTCTGTCTCTCTCTTCCCCTCTCACAGCCAGGGCTCCATTGGAGTGAAGTTGGCCCGGGCACTGAGGATGGCTCTGTGGCCTCTGCCTCAGGTGCTAGAGTGGCTCTGGTTGCAATGGAGTGACGCCCCAGATGGGCAGAGCATCGCCCCCTGGTGGGCATGCTGGGTGTATCCCCATCAGGTGCATGCGGGAGTCTGCCTGACTGCCTCCCCGTTTCCAACTTCAGAAAACAAACAAACAAAAAAATAAATAAAAAACCCCATACAGTATGATCTCTGGTCAATGTGTTCCAAGCGCACTTCTCTGCTGCCACCTCGTGAGCATCTTGAGAATAACAGCTAGGTAAAAGTCAACAGAAAGTTATTTCCTCTGCTGCTATCTGGATTCATGTAACCAGAAACTGTCAAGGTACTTCTGCATCACAGATGTGTCTGTTCCCATTTTTTCACTTTAATTTTCTTTGCACGTTTCTGTTTTAGGCATGGCATGGGGCAGAAAGGGCAAGGGGCATGGACTGGGAGGGACATGGATGGAGGGGGCGGACTATGCGGGGTGGGGCTCTTGGCAGGGTGCAATGCGTGGGGCAGGGAGCGGGATGCACACGGAGTGGGGAAGACAACACGGTGCTAAGTGGCACAGAGTGGGGGGGGTGCAGGGGGGTGGGCAGGGGGCGGGGACGACGAGGGGTTGTTGGAGCAGCAAGGCGCGCGCTGGAAGGCCTGAGGCACAGACAGCGTGGGGCTGGGACAGCATGGGGCTGGGATGAGGCGGGGCAGGACGTGGGCTTGGCGGGGTGGGGCGGGTCGGGAACGGCATGGTGCCCAGACTGCAAGGGACCAGGCATGGTGAAAGGCGATGCAATGAAGAGGCAGGTGGGGCACCGCAGTGCAGGGTAGACAGCGAGGGGCGGAGACAGCACGGGGTGGGGAAGGAGCCCAGCATGGACTTCGAGGGCTGAACACCTCCCTATAGCTGTATCAGTCCCTGGAAAGGAGTTGCACCATCGCCTTAGACAGGAGCTTCCTCCCCAGAGAGGGGATAACTCCCTGTAGAGGGTCTCCCTCCTTGGTTCTGTGACCTTCCAAGTGAGGGGGCCCTTTCTCTGTAGAGTGGCTCATTCCATGGAGGGACGGCATCTCCCCAAAGAGGTTTACTGAGGGGAGGGAGCCTTTTCCCTCCCCCTAGTCTCCCTTGTCAATTTAAGCAATGTCCAGACCTGTAGAATATTTATGAGTTTATTTTAGCCAAACTGTCGACAATTATTGGTAATCAAAGTCTCAGCAGATTAAAAAAATGATCTGGAAAATGGTGTTTTGCCCTGTATTTTGTACATCAGAATCAAAGTTGAAAACGGTGGGTTAAATGAAATTGATTGGTGATACATTAGGGAAGCTGAGAATGAGAACGCAAAGCTGAGAAATCTGTGGCACTGATTAAAAGTAAAAATGTATATACTGAAATTTCTTTTATGTGGACAGAAATAAGATAGCTAACAATGACCGTGATAATAACAACAATGGGGGTGGTTGGCTTCTGCTTTGCTGATATGCTTGCTCTGAGGATTGCAGGAAAATATTACCCTTACATTTCAAAGGGGTGCTATTGTTAGATAGGATAGGCATCAGGAAAGGGAAAGCAGAGGGGTTTTATATCATTCACTGAAGGAAGAGGGGGTCAGTGATCACACTGTCTACCACAATAAAATCACCAAATGTCCAAACGGCCTTGAAACACTGTACATTAGTCAGAGTATCAGTGAAAGGCAACCTTGGAAGTTAAGAGTTAAAAAGCATATGATCTCTAAGACCCCAACAGGTAGCAATGCTCAGACTAGCTGAGTTGCCCACTTATGCCTTGTGCCAAGTGCACAGCTTTGCTTAATAAACTGCTTGCTTTGCCTGAATGCTACACCCTGTCTCTTGCCTGAATTCTTTCTCACCTGAGAAGCCCGCTTGGACCTGAGTTTTCTCTGGTACCATTATCAGGGACCTTATTATAGATGTAAAAGACAACAGACAGGCTCAATTAAACTAAGCCTTTGGGATGACATCAGAGTAATGGCGGGGTAGGAAGCGATACCGATAAATCTCACCCAAAACTCAACAAGATCTTCAACCAGAAACAGAAAAACCTATACTTGGAGCTTCCAGATGCTTCGCAATACAC
>NW_027095737.1:27150-70632 GCF_036850995.1 Saccopteryx leptura
CCCTGCAGTTTGTAGCCAACCTCCTTAGCAAGGTAATGGGACTTTTCCTAAGCAAGACTTGAATCAATTTGCCACCTGTAAACTGACTTCCTTGGTTTGAGCAGCTAAATACAATTTTCACAAAATTACTTTTACCAGTAGTGAGTTGCTTTAGCCTATATGAGGTTTCCAATTTTTCCCGCAATTCCCTGGAATTTTTCTTTCCACAGTTTTTACCATTATGGTTAATGCTGCTGGTCTCCCTTATTTTTGTGGTTACTGTAGGCTCCCGGGGGTTCAATGAAGAAAACGTTGTCCCCTTCAGTCCTTGATATTTAGGACCTTAGAACTTGCCTTAGCTGCTTGTAATGTAAGACATTTATTTTTCTAATGTCCTTCCTTACAAAAAGCACATTATTTTTTTCCTAGCATAGTTCTATTCTTCCTTGAACTTCTTTCTTTTTTTTTTGTATTTTTCTGATGCTGGAAACGGGGAGAGACAGTCAGACAGACTCCTGCATGTGCCTGACCAGGATCCACCCAGCATGCCCACCAGGGGCGACGCTCTGCCCACCAGGGGGTGATGCTCTGCCCTCCCAGCTCGCTCCCCCACAACCAGAGCCACTCTAGCACCTGGGGCAGAGGCCACGAAGCCATCCCCAGCACCCAGGCCATCCTTGCTCCATTGGAGCCCTGGCTGCGGGAGGGGAAGTGAGAGACAGAGAGGAAGGAGGGGGGTGGAGAAGCAAATGGGCGCCTCTCCTATGTGCCCTGGCTGGGAATCGAACCCGGGTCCCCCGCAAGCCAGGTCGACGCTCTACCGCTGAGCCAAACGGGGCTGAATTTCTTTTTTTATAACAGAATTTACATTAAATTTCTTATAATCCTTCTCAACTGTAGCTATGTCCTCATGTACCTCAAAGAATTCTCCTTTCTCATCCAAGGGTCCCTTATCCTTAAAAAAAGAGTTTGCCTCTTGGAATGTTGCTACTATTGCCTTAGTTATTCTTTTTTCCTGTTTTTGACTCAAACTTTGCATGACCAAGAAGACGTGATACCCACTTTGTATCGAGCATGTTTTAAGCCATTGTGGTACATTCATTATTAAATTTAGCCACCGATGAATGTACAGAAACTGATGGGACAACCTTTATTCCCAATTACTATATTCCAGACTGTCCTTATTATCTAGGGATTAGAATTCCCAGTTGTTATTAAAAAATTGAATCTTGTTTCAGAAGAATCTAAGAATTAGTGCACTATCAAGAAAGATAAGAGATAATTAACTAGCACCCAGAATAAGAGTGTGTTTGACTATAGAGGTATTAATTATCACATAAGACAAGGGGGAGAAGCCAACAGAAGAGAATGGTTTTTTTTCTCAGAGAAGAAACAACCCTACAGGGCGCCCCGAAGCTAACTTGAGAACAAAGAGAATAATAGTTTGCTACTTAAGATTGCTTTTAGTCAGAAGCTTCTAATTTTGACACAAAAGACTCAAACAGACACATTTAGACATTGAACAAAAGATTTATACACAAACAATACATGCCTATTTTAATTAAGTAATACTGGATAATATGATAAAGACAAAGCTTCATAGAGGAGGGAAGGCTCCCCCTCATGGCATTTCAGGTACATGCCAATCTCAACACCAGAGATTTATTAACTAGGGGTTTTAGAAACAGAAATATTAAAGCAAAGACAGATCTCGACAAACTCAGAGACATGTCTTGGAAATCTTGTGTCAAGATTAATCAATCCAGGTTAGCTCAGCCTCCACTGATTTAGTGCGAAGCAAGACTGACTAATCTTGGATGGACTTAACCTCCATTAGCCTTCCTAGAGATATACACATGTCCCCACTTCTGGCATTCACTGAGAGTGCAACTAGAACCCAAGGCTGGACCACTAAAACTCCCCACTGACTTCTCGTTCTTGGAGAGCATGCACAAACTTATGACCACGTTTGGTCTGTTTCATGGCAATTCCAGTTCAAAACATAAAGACTATAGACTAGTTACAACCAGCAAAGAAGTTTTGAAAGCCCTACCTACTCACCAGGGTTCCACATCCCCAGAGTTCCAAATCAGCAAAGCCCCCAAATCCACTCTACCTGCATTCTAGTCTGACACATAAAAGTGAAAGCAAGTGTTCAAAGGGAAGCCAGAAAGTTCAGCAAAGCAAAAAGAGTTGCTTTAACTACCCCTATGATTTTCTCTGCTGAATTATCCAAATTGTTGAATTTGGGAACCAGAGGCATCTACCAGAGAACTGTCTGGACCTGATAGGAAGACCAGGAGCCCTGAAAAGTCTCAGGTGTTGCACCTCTCATCATGATTCAAGCAGGGCTGGGTGCTCGGAGTCCAGCCAATTTGGGGTGTCTCTATCCGGTAACGTGAAACACTGGATCTTGGATAAGATCCCACATGTTATAAAGTACCACACCCCAAATTCTGAAAGGCACTGTATCTCATTTAAATGAGTTCACATAAAGACACCCAGTTCAGATGAATTCTGAAGAGTTTTATTAGAGGAGGAGATTTATTAAATATGCCGGCTGCATATGGTTGACACAGGGCATCAGTCCCAAATCGTGCAGTCCCAAAAATAGTTCAGGGGTTTCTTCAATACCCTCGATTACACATGGGCGGGGAGAGCATGACATCATGGTATAGGCTGACAACATTTGTTTAGTGAATATACAGTAACATTGAGACTTTCAAGGTAACACAATCAAAGATGTTTACAAATCTTTTATGGTTTATTTTCCCTCACTAGCCTAGAGGTAATTTTTCCTCAAGATTCCAGGAAGGGGGAGAAGCTACACTCAATGCAAGATGGTATGTAAATTCTGCCTCCTATTGAAAGAGAAGTTTTTAGGTTAACCTATATTTTAGATTTAAAACCAAATGACCCATTGTTCTTGCAAGCCAGAAACTTCTACATTCTTCTCCCTCCCCTCACCAAAGGAAGGATGGAACAGGAAAGCCTGATAGGAAAGCCTAACCTTTCCTCCCAGAATATTAATATCAATTTTTAGTTTTTGGTATCTTAGAACACTGGATATTAACACCTATTAGAAGGTGTATGCCAGAAAGGGTACTAAAGCCAAGGGGTCCCCAGCTACAGTTAGTTGCTCAGATTACAGCACTGAATGTGGAGTCTCCATACTGGCCACTCTAACCAAGGACAGCTTCAAAAAGCATGCTGATGGGGCCCCATTAAGCTGTACCAAGGTACTTTATATGATCTGTGATTAATGAACTTCCTGTGTGATTCTTACAACTAACTGGTGTGTTGGTCATGTCTGTAAGGTATTTTCCCCACTGAGGAAGAAAAAAGAGTGTAGCCAAGAACTGTGAAATAGCAAAAGCTTTATTTAGTAGAGCACTTCCCTACAAAGGTTCTCTGATCCACAAAATGGGGGCTAGAGAAGTTGTGCAAATTCTCCCATGGGGGGTGTGGGGGTAATTTATAGAGTTGGTAGGGTAGTTGAGTTGATATGATGTTGCAAAATTTCATTGGCTGATAATAAATATAATTTAAACAAACTGAAAAAAAATTTCATTGGCTGACATGGTCATTCTTTTTCAAAAGGCTCCAGGCCATTTCTTTTTGGTGAGTATGGGTGTGGGCAGTTCCAGCCAAAGTTCCTGGAACTGGTTCCTCATGTGAGCTTCCCCAATTGCCAAATGACCTCACATTCTGACATTTTATGTTAGATAGGTGCACCGCTAATTCTCTGGCTACTTTCTGCTGGTTAGGGGCATCATGGGGAAGGGAGGTCGGGTGGTGGTGCCTCTGAGGGGAGTCATGTATATGGGTGTACTAGCATCTGTTTGACTGTGACTCGAGAAACTTCATGGATGAAGTCATGTAAGGATTTAAAAAATAGGAGTAAATATGAGTAATATGCTGATAACTAGAAGAGGACCTAGGATAGAGGCAGCTCAGGTGAAGATGGATGGCTGCCACCAAGAGTTAAGCAGCTTGTAGGAGGTGAGATCGTTGTGCAGTTTCTCTTGCAGATGGTGGAAGACCCTGATGCTTTCTTCCATTGTCAGTCTCATTGAACAACATTGCTCCGTGCTTTAACTCACTCTGGTGGCAGGTTCTCAGTGGGAGGGATAGGAGTAACAGAAGGATCTACTGGGCCCAACTTTTGGTGAGACAGAGATGGGTGGGGCCCAGTGGTTCCAACTGTCACCAGTCTTGTATGGGGGCAAGCACGAGGTGAGAGACATGGTATCAAGGTGTTTGCCCTAGGAGCTTGGTTGCAGTAGGATTAGTCAGTATTACCATATGGGGTCCTGTCCACCTGGGCGGTAGGGAGCCAGGCTGGAGCTCCCTCAGAAGAATCCTGTCTCCTGGCTGGAGGGGGACCATTGGGTGTGCTTTATTTGGACCCCCAATGGGAGGAAGGGTCTGATCCACGTGTTTCCTGAGAAGATGGCAAAGACAAGACAGAAAGGGGAGGTAGGTGGCAAGAGGAGGGGGTTGACAGGTAAGTTGTGATTGAATAGGAATGGTCTACCATAAACCAGCTCAAAGGGGTGAGTCCAGTGGGGTTTCACAGGGTTGCTCTGATTCTGGTAAGTGCCAAAGAAAGGAGGTTTGGCCAGGTGAGCCTGGGCTCAATGGAAAGTTTAGTTAGCTGACCCTTCAGGATGTCATGGGCCCTTTCCACCTTACCCGATGGTTGAGGGTGATAGGGTATTTGAAGCTTCCAGTTCATGTTGAGAGAGCTGGCATCCTGCTGGACTATTTGGGCAGTGAAGGCTGGACCATTGTCTGACTGGATGGTAGTCGGCAGTCCAAATTGCAGGATGATACGTTCAACAAGAATGGAGGCAATGGTGTCTGCCATCTGTCGTGAGGTAGAAAAGGCTCTCTCCACCCTGAAAAGGTATCAACAAAAGAGATAACAGAGTTTTTTATGAGAAGGCATAAGCTTGAAGTTACTTTCGCAATCCTGGCCTGGCACATGCCCCCTTAGTTGATGAGTAGGGAAGCAGGGGCAGAGTCCCCCTTGTGTAGAGGCTTTGGAACAGACAGTGCATGCTGTCTGTACCTTTCCAATAGTCTGCTGGAGGCCTGGGAAGAAAGCTTTTGGCCCTATGTGTAAGAAACAGTAGATATCAGACAGGAGAGTTTTAGCCTGTCCTTTTGGTAAGGCAATTTTATCTCTGAGAAATATCCATTCCTGGTTGCATACCTTCTTTCTGAGGAGGGTCTGTTCTTCCTCAGGAGTGTAGGAAAGCTTAAAGGAGGTGGAGAGAAACATGAGAAAAGTGGGGGAGGCTTCCCAGTGTGAGGTTTTGAGCCACTGCATTGGCTTGAGCATTTTCCAAGGCCACTGGATCCTGAGGTTTGATGGTCCCTACAATGTACCACAGCCACCTCAGTGGGAAGCTGTAATGCCTGCAAAAGTTTAGAAATGAGGATAGCATTGATTATGGGAGAGCCCTTGGTAATGAGAAAGCCCCTTTCCTTCCAGAGGGCAGGGTGACTGTGGGTGATAAGAAAAACATATTTAGAGTCAGTATATATAGTTATGAGTTTTCCCTGAGCCAGAGTGAGTGCCAGCATGAGGGCTAATGACCAGGGGAGGAGGGCCCGATGAAAAAGGGGCTTAAGAACACAGTGGAGAAGGGAGGGGTGCCTGGCCAGCAACAGAGGAGAAAGAGGGACTGATATTTGCAGGTGAATGAGAAACAGCATCCAGCAAAATGATGGAGAAGCCAGATAGGATGGAGAGAGTTGTGCAGGAGGGAAGAAAGTTCCTCAGGGGAGTCAGCAAAGGAGGAAAGATCTGGAGTGGAGGGTTTAGCTGAGGTTTCTCTGGCTAAAAGGACCTGTGTTGTAGAGCTGCTGGCACAGAGATTAGGATGGGAGTGCAAATGCTAGAAGCCTTGAATATAAAGGATCTCCAATCATTTCCCAGTTTTTTGGCAATAGTTAAATTGGTGAGGGTGTTAAAATCGAAAGTCCCTTCAGGAGGCCACCTGGTTCAATTATCCAGTGGGTACTCTGGCTCTGCCACATAGAAGAAGAAGATCAGTTTCTTCTTCTTTAGAGAGGGAGAGTCTGGATAAGTCACTGCAAGAGTGTTTTTGAGTCAGGTTTAGATTCCTGTGCCTCTATGTCAGCCCTCAGTCTTGGAGTGATCAGAGGTGAGAATTGGCATCCTTCAACTCAAACTCTTGCTACCAGATGGTTAGGTAGAGTGGAAGTATCCAGGGCATCTCCATGGACACACACACACACTTGGAACAAATAAGAGGTCTCTGATGCAGCTGCAATTACAGACAGGGATCCTGGGAGAAAAGAGCTGAGGGGAGGCTGGAGGCAGGGGACTTATAGCACCATGTGACAAAGTGAGTGGGAGGTTGGAGGTCCCGGTTCTTTCTCAGAAGGGGAGAGGAGCAGCCCCAGCAAGCATCAAGCTCCTCCCAGGTTTCGGCACCAAATATAAGGTATTTTCCTTCCAAGGAAGAAAGAAGAACATAGCCACAAAGTGTGGAATAGAAAAGCTTTATTTAGTAGAGTGCTCCCTGGATGAAGGTCTTTGGTCCATGAGACAGGGGTCAGAGAAGTCACGTGGATTCTCCTGTCTGGGGTTGGGGGTAATTTATAGTGTTGGTAGGGTGGTTGGGTTGATATGACATGGGGAAATTGTATGCCTGAGAGATGATTGTTCTGTTTCAAAGGGCTCCAGACCATTTCTTTTTGGTGGGCATAGATGTGGGTGGTTCCAACCAAAGTTCCCGGGCCTGATTTCTCACATGACCTTCCCCCATTGCCAGCGGACCGTACAGTGCCTTTCCTCTGGTGGCGATTGTCTCAGTACTAATAAGTAGAATCTGCATAGCCCCCTCCAGAGTAGTTTCAAAGAGGCTGCCAGCCCTGCTGTTAAGCAGGATTGTCCCACTGCACAGGGAAGTCAAATCAAGGATCCCTGATCTATATAAAGCTTCAGTTCTACTGTGAGAGTGATCACTTCTCTAGGAAGCCAGCATCTCTCTGAGGAGGATATAGACAAAAAGAAGGGGCCACATGCTGAATCTGAGAAGCTCCGAGAAGGCCTGCATGGTGGGCTTACAAACTCAGAGACCTAAAATAACCACACAGGATGGTCTGAAATTAAAACTTTTAACTAAAAGCCAACAGTTCATGATGGGCAGTCATGTCCTAGGGAGGTATTTTTCTCTAACAAAGGTCAAAGGCTTAGTTTAATTGAGCCTGTCTGTTGTCTTTTACATCTATAATAAGGTCCCTGATAATGGTACCAGAGAAAACACAGGTCCAAGCGGGCTTCTCAGGTGAGAAAGAATTCAGGCAAGAGACAGGGTGTAGCATTCAGGCAAAGCAAGCAGTTTATTAAGCAAAGCTGTGCACTTGGCACAAGGCATAAGTGGGCAACTCAGCTAGTCTGAGCATTGCTACCTGTTGGGGTCTTAGAGATCATATACTTTTTAACTCTTAACTTCCAAGGTTGCCTTTCACTGATACTCTGACTAATGTACAGTATTTCAAGGCCGTTTGGACATTTGGTGATTTTATTGTGGTAGACAGTGTGATAACTGACCCCCTCTTCCTTCAGTGAATGATATAAAACCCCCTCTGCTTTCCCTTTCCTGATGCCTATCCTATCTAACAATAGCACCCCTTTGAAATGTAAGGGTAATATTTTCCTGCAGTCCTCAGAGCAAGCATATCAGCAAAGCAGAAGCCAACCACCCCCATTGTTGTTATTATCACGGTCATTGTTAGCTATCTTATTTCTGCCCACATAAAAGAAATTTCAGTATATACATTTTTACTTTTAATCAGTGCCACAGATTTCTCAGCTTTGCGTTCTCATTCTCAGCTTCCCTAATGTATCACCAATCAATTTCATTTAACCCACCGTTTTCAACTTTGATTCTGATGTACAAAATACAGGGCAAAACACCATTTTCCAGATCATTTTTTTAATCTGCTGAGACTTTGATTACCAATAATTGTCGACAGTTTGGCTAAAATAAACTCATAAATATTCTACAGGTCTGGACATTGCTTAAATTGACAAGGGAGACTAGGGGGAGGGGAAAGGCTCCCTCCCCTCAGTAAACCTCTTCGGGGAGATGCCGTCCCTCCATGGAACGAGCCACTCTACAGAGAAAGGGCCCCCTCACTTGGAAGGTCACAGAACCAAGGAGGGAGACCCTCTACAGAGAGTTATTCCCTCTCTGGGGAGGAAGCTCCTGTCTAAGGCGATGGTGCAACTCCTTTCCAGGGACTGACACAGCTATAGGGAGGTGTTCCGCCCTCGAAGTCCATGCTGGGCTCCTTCCCCACCCCGTGCTGTCTCCGCCCCTCGCTGTCTACCCTGAACCACGGTGCCCAACCTGCCTCTTCATTGCATCGCCTTTCACCATGCCCGGTCCCTTGCAGTCTGGGCACCATGCCGTTCCCCACCCGCCCCACCCCGCCAAGCCCACGTCCTGCCCCGCCTCATCCCAGCCCCATGCTGTCCCAGCCCCACGCTGTCTGTGCCTCAGGCCTTCCAGCACGCCTTGCTGCTCCAACAACCCCTCGTCGTCCCCGCCCCCTGCCCACCCCCCTACACCCCCCCCCCCGCTCTGTGCCACTTAGCACCGTGTCGTCTTCCCCACTCCCCACTCCGTGTGCATCCCGCTCCCTGCCCCGCGCATTGCACCCTGCCAAGAGCCCCACCCCGCATAGTCCGCCCCCTCCATCCATGTCCCTCCCAGTCCATGCCCCTTGCCCTTTCTGCCCCATGCCATGCCTAAAACAGAAACGTGCAAAGAAAATTAAAGTGAAAAAATGGGAACAGACACATCCGTGATGCAGAAGTACCTTGACAGTTTCTGGTTACATGAATCCAGATAGCAGCAGAGGAAATAACTTTCTGTTGACTTTTACCTAGCTGTTATTCTCAAGATGCACACAAGGTGGCAGCAGAGAAGTTCGCTTGGAACACATTGACCAGAGATCATACTGTATGGGGTTTTTTATTTATTTTTTTGTTTGTTTGTTTTCTGAAGTTGGAAATGGAAAGGCAGTCAGGCAGACTCCCGCATGCGCCCGACAGGGATACACCCAGCACGCCCACCAGGAGGCGATGCTCTGCCCATCTGGGGCGTCACTCCATTGCAACCAGAGCCACTCTAGCACCTGAGGCAGAGGCCACAGAGCCATCCTCAGTGTCCGGGCCAACTTCACTCCAATGGAGCCCTGGCTGTGAGAGGGGAAGAGAGAGACAGAGAGGAAGAAGAGGGGGAGGGGTGGAGAAGCAGATGGGCACATCTCCTGTGTGCCCTGCCCGGGAATCAAATCCGGGACACCTGCACACCAGGCCGATGCTCTACCACTGAGCCAACTGGCCAGGGCCCCTGTATGTTCTTTGAAGCAAGTTTCAACAAACTTCAAATCTTTGAAATAATATAAAGCATGTTTCTTCTAGTCATTACACTTAATCTAGAAATCAGTAATAGAAACTAACTAGAAATCCTTACTTTTTTAAGTTAAGAAATTCACTTCTAAATAACTCCCCCCTCAAAAATCACAATTCAAGTTATAAAATACTTTGAGATTAATAAAAATAAAAACTACATAAGAAAACCTATGGCAAAATGTAGTGATGAATACATTTTAGAAGGAAACACCTTAAAATACACAGCCTTTCCACCCATACTTAAGAACCAGGATAGTAAATTAAATCCAGAGAAAGTAAAAGAAAGAAATGTTCATGATGGATACATGAATTTACCAAAACTTCCAAACTGCCCTTTAACTGTTCCTCTTGTCTATCTGACCCCACCCTTACTTACTGGACTATTGTCCCTGAAACAGAAAAGTTCTAGGAAGCTGGTCAGCTGCTCCAAGGAGAAGCGTTCCAAGAACCCAATATTGTAAAACCACAGAAGGAAGCACACCAGGACTTTTGACTCAACACCCACTTGCTTGAGACCCTCCTTTTAACCCTATAAATTTATCTCCCTAGCTTGTACTGAGGCTATTCTCCCTGAGAAGTGCCTGGCAGGGTTCCTTTCTTCCTTTCAATAAAACCTGTTACTCTGGTCTTCTGGACTCCCATGAATTCCAACAGTTCACAGAGACATCTGGAGTGTGTATACCATATTTCCTTATGTATAAGACTCATTTCTTTTTGAAAACCCTAACCCTAACCCCTAACCCCTAACCCCTAACCCTAACCCTAACCCCAGGCCCAGCCCCATCTCTAGCCCTAAATTATAACCTAAACACAAAACCTGAATTCTGACCTTGAACCCACATTCTCACACCAAACCATGCACCAAACTCCATATCCAAAATCAAACCCAAAACTTAAATCATAAACCCTGAACCCTATTACCTAACCATAAACAACAACCATAAGTCTAACACTAACCCTGAAGTTGTGTCTCCTCTCTCCCTAAACTCTCTAACATGAAAGGACAAAAAGGTGTTAGAGTTACAAAAAAAGTGCAAACAGAAATGAAGACGAGCATTTTTTTCAAAACGTTTTATTGGTTTGAAAGTGAGGAGATAGAGAAGCATGAGGCAGTCACAGCGAATACTATTTTAGGAGCTATAGTAGCCTGTATTGTCATGAGTGATTCATCCACTTCTCAGCCACACTGCACACTCGAGAGTCAATAGACACATTTCCCAAATCAGTCAAGTCTACACACACAAGTCCCATGGAAGACAAAGGCCATAGAAATCAACCACTAGCATAAATCCCACATGGACATCTTGACATATGGATGAGGACTCAGGAAATAACAGAAAATAGTCCAACACCTGACAGTATGTTCAAGAAAACCACCAACTGCCCAAAGGCAGGAACATAGAGGACTCGATTAGGTCTTTGAACTTTGGTAAATCCTGCCCCTGAAAATTACAAATAGAATGAAGCAATAAAAGACACAATCAGCATGAACATATCCATGGAGTATCCCCTTCACAGACACATCAGAAAATAATGGCAATGAGAAAACCTAAGAAAAATAATCAAAATTTAAAAAGCACATACTGAAGGAAAACCAACCCCCCAAAAATTGCCATATATCCATCGCAGTACAAAACAAAATAGACAGGACCTATAACTTCTTCAATATATTTTTCAAATAGCTTTCCAAATAACTTTTCCAAATATCCATCAACAACAACTCTAGCATACCAAGATATAGACATGATGGTGGTAGCTACAATCTTTGCAGGAAGACTGGCACAACACTAACCCGGAATGTTAAGACACTTTTGTTGACATGCTATGCCAAACGTTCCACTGGAGGGTAGCCAAAAAAAATTCTGCTTTCTTGATCGGGAACCTCAATGGAGAAGTGCTTTCTCATGGAGAAGTGAACCTCTTGATCGGGAACCTCAATGGAGAAGTGCTCACTGAGGAAAGGGATTCCACCTTGAAAGAGGAAAGGATCCTGTAACAAAATGTCTGAGTCCGTGCACTACACAAACACATCGCAAAACAAATAAAAGTGCCCAGTAAAGGCAGACACCAGATACTCAGCAAAAACCATGGATACCACTTCAAAGCACATATCAACAACCAGGACCTCCAAGCCAAAGGTCTATCACCAGACATGGTCCAGCACACAAAAGGCAAACACAGGAAATTACATGGAACCCTTCATGGCAAGTTACAAATATCAAAGAGCAAAACTGAAAGCTCACAAGAACTAGAACACAGAGAACCCAGCAACAAACCCACGCACACAAAGGCCCTAAACACCAAAGTTTGCCATGCGTATCTGTCCAATGAGCGCATGCCCTGCACATAAAGGTGAGCTTCCCACCCAGGATGCCATAAGTCAAGTGAAGACTTGGAGCCAAACACAAGACTGGAGACAACACCTGCAGCACTTCACAGACACATTCACACTGGAAACAAAGACAACATTAAACAATTAAATATCAAGTGAAGGAGTAGAGGAATGTAAATAAATCATTAAAAATATAAACTTATAAATATATGTACATTAAAGGAAACACAGAATTAAGGAAAAAGTGAAAACTGTTCATCAATAACCAAAAAAAAGGTATAAAAATAAAATAAGAAATAATTAAAATACAAAAAAATGAGATGAGTCATAGCTTAAATGAAAAATAGGAAAATACACAAGTTACATACTTAATTAATTAATTAAATATACTCCAGAAACAGACAAGTCACTGTTTTCACAATATAGCATAAAAATGAAAACATGAACTGAAGTATTGAGCATCCAAATCTAGAAACATATGTTCAAGCTAATGGTTACACAGAAGAAAGTGACACAACTAACAAAACCTCTCAGTTCTATCACTGTGTATATCGCCAAATTGGAAAGGAAAACACAATGAAGCAAAACATTGCTTCCCTTCCAGGAAACATTGCCCCCATGTCTCTAGCACAGGACTTACATTCAGTGAAAATATTGTACCTTTAAATCTTCATTAGACTCTCCTTCCTGCCTCCGATGTGGAAACAGAAGCAATGTTTCTTTTCAGTACTGTCCTCTTCTGACTGAAGGACATAAGATAATCAACATACTGAACTGTCATGTAGTGAAATCATTTACAGACATTGATGCTGTAGGAAACCTTAATGAATTATGGGCATAATCACGAAGTAATGCAGGGGTCCCCAAACTTTTTACAAAGGGGGCAAGTTCACTGTCCTTGCGACCATTGGAGGGCCAGACTATAAAAAAAACTATGAACAAATTCCTATGCACACTGCACATATCTTATTTTAAAGTAAAAAAGGAAAAACGGGAACAAATACAATATTTAAAATAAAGAACAAGTAAATTTAAATCAACAAACTGGCCAGTATTTCAATGAAAACTATGGGCCTGCTTTTGGCTAATGAGATGGTCGATGTCCAGTTCCATATTTCTCACTGCTAGCCATAACAAGTGACCCTGACCCTGACCCCTGACCCTGACATGACCCCGACCCGACACCCTAACATGACACCCTAACCCCTAGCCCCTAGCCCCAGCACCTGCCCCAGCCATAGCCCCAGCCTCAGCCCTGTGTCTCCTCTCTCCCGTACTCTCTAATCTGAGAGAAAAAGCAGGTGTTACAGTTAATGACACAAGAAAAAAGGTACAACACAGAAATGAAGAAGAGTGGTTTTTCAAAATATTTTATTGGTTAGAGTGAAGAGACAGAGCAGCATGAGGTAGTCACAGTAAATACTATTTCAAAGTACTATTTTAGCAACTGCACCAGCCTGGATTGTTTTCAGTGAATCATCCACATCTCCATTACACAGAACACTGGAGAGTCAAAAGTCACACTTTCCAAAGCGGTCAACTCTACTTGCACAACAACAACGCCCATGTTAGACAGAGGCAATTGACCTCAATGCCTTGCTGACATCCCACACAGACATTCTGACAGATGGAGAAGGACCCCGGAAAAAAAAACAGAAAATAGTCACATATCCAACATCTGACAATATGTTCAAGGAGACCACCAACTTCCCAAAGACAAAGAACACAGACAACTCGATTCGATCTATTACCTTGTGTAATTCCTGCCCTTGAGAAGAACTACAAATAGAAAAGAAGAAAAGACACAATCCACATCAACATATACATGGAGCATCCCTTTCACAGACACAGGAGAAAACAATGTTCATATGAAAACAAGAAATGAATAAAAATTAAAGGCACATACTTCAGGAAAAAAAACAAGTTGCCGTATATCCATCCCAGGACAATTAGAAATGAACACTGCCTATAATTCTTTAAATAACATTTTCAAATATCCATCAACATCTGTGACCTAACACCCTAGAACTAATGGTGGTAGCTATAGGATTTGTAAGAACACTGGCACAGCACTAATCTGGAATTTCTGGGCAGGTTTCTAGACAGATGGGGTATTCCAAACTTCTCCACTGGAGGGCAGCAAAAAAATTTTTTTCTGCTCTCTTTACCAGAAACGTAATGGAGAAGAGCTTTCCGAAGTACACAATGCAGACCAACATACATCAGACTAAGAAAACAGATTCCACCTTGACAGAGGAAAGGATCCTGTGACAAAAACTCTGGTCCCTGCTCTACACATAGGAATTGGGAGAGAAACAGCAGTGCCCAGTAAAAGCAGACAGCAGACACTCAACAGAAACCCTGCATATCACTTAAAAGGATGTAATCACACCAGGTACCTAAAACCCAAAGTTCTTTGAACAGACACATTCTGGCCAAAAAAGGGCAAACATAGGAAACAGAGTGACACATAATGACATGGAACCCTTCATGGCAAGGTCCAAATATCAAATACCAAATCAAAAGCTCACAGGGACAGGAACACAGAAAAACCACATGCACACATACACCGTAATCACCAGAAGAGTGCTGCCATGCATGCTTATCCAGTGAGCAATTGCCTTGTGCATACAGTTGAGCTTCGCAACCACGAAGCCCTAAACAGATGAAAGATTTGGACCTAAACAAAAGACTGCAGAAGACACCTGTATAACTTTAAGGACACAGTCACACTGGAAGCAAAAGTAATATTGACCAATATAATAATAAGTGAATGGGCAGACCAATGAAAGAAAATGGCTAAATGTGTAAACATATCTATATGCATATGTACACAAAAACAAACACAGAAATTTAGAAAAAAATTTAACTTTAAGTTGGAAATCCAAATAAAAAGATAAATAAATAAATTAAGAAATAATTAATGTAGAAAAAGATTGAGATGATTCATTGCATCCATGGGTGAAAAAAAAAAGAGGTACATAAATAAGCCAGGTAACTAATTAATTTAACCTATGGAAAGAATCCAACAACTCAGTCTTTGAAGATAGCAGAAAAGTTAAGACATGCACCAAAGTATACACCAGCCCAATCTGAGAACATATGTACAAACTGATAGTTACACAGAAGAAAAGTGACACAACTAACAAAACCTCTCAGCTCCATCACTGTGTGCATCATCAAATCAAAAAGCTTAAGGAAAGAGCTCTTTCTTTAAAAAAAATATAATGTACCAAAACATTCCTTCTCTTCCATGAAACATTCCTTCCATGTCTCTAGCACATCACTAGTGAAGAAAAAATATCGTACCTTTCCAACTTCATTGGACTCTCCTTCCTGCCTCCAAAGAGGAATCAGAAGCAATGTTTCTCCTCAGCACTGTCCTCTTCTCAGCGAAGAACAGGTCATCAGCATATTGAATTTTTTATATGTATGTATGTATGTATGTATGTATTTATTTATTGTAGAAAGGAGGAGAGAAAGGGAGACAAAGAGAGAAAGATCAATAGACGGACAGAAAGGGGGGAGGAGCAGGAAGCATCAACTTAAACTCCTGTATGTGCCTTGACCACACAGTGCAGGGTTTCAAACCAGAGACCTCAGCATTCCAGGTTGAGGCTTTATCCACTAAGCCACCGCACGTCAGACAACCAGAATGAATACTGATGCACTGACATCATTTTGAGACACTGATCCTATAGGAAACCTTAAGGCAGGGGTCCCCAAACTTTTTACACTGGGGGCCAGTTCACTGTCCCTCAGACCATTGGAGGGCCAGACTATAAAAAAAAAAACTATGAACAAATCCCTATGCACACTGCACATATCTTATTTTAAAGTAAAAAAAAACAACAAAACAGGAACAAATACAATATTTAAAGTAAAAAACAAGTAAATTTAAATCAATAAACTGACCAGTATTTCAATGGGAACTATGGGCCTGCTTTTGGCTAATGAGATGGTCAATGTCCAGTTCCATATTTGCACTGCTAGATGTAACAAGTGATGTGACGTGCTTCTGGAGCTGTGAGGCGTGCATCCCACGTCACTGGAAGTAGTACTGTAAGTGAGCGATGCCATGCTTTGCGTCTCTCACTGACCACCAATGAAAGAGGTACCCCTTCCGGAAGTGTGGCGGGGGGCCGGATAAATGGCCTCAGGGGGCCGCATGTGGCCCGCGGGCCATAGTTTGGGGACCCCTGCCTTAAGGTATACTGATTCTTATGTCAAGAGACTCTAAGACACGGCCCCTGTAAAATGTTCTATGTTCAAGACATCCACAGGAGAGCGCCAAAATAACTTTTTAAAAGCCTTTTCAGGAATCCTTTTCAGTCAGCGAGGGTCCCCAAGAAGCACAGTGACTAACAGCAGAACTGAGCCCAGATAAACTTTTCAGTGGGAGGGAATGGAGAACCCTGACACAGGACATCTTTCCTAACAGAATGTGAAAAGGAATGACCTCAGAAATGACAGAGCCCTTTCAAGGGAGCTGTCGCTCTCCCCAGAGAAAAAGCTTCCTTTCCCAAAAGCCCAAAGTCCTAGGAACCATAGAAATGGGGCCATTTCGGCGTGATGCCAGTCTCGTGATACACGATCTAAATCCCCTAAATTATAAGAACAAAAGACACTTTGGGGCACGCACAGATGACGTCATGGTTCCCTGTGAAGTGCAGCAGAATTCCCTACATGGCGGCACACAGGAGCGCTACGGAGGGGAGCATGCGAACTCCTTACTCCGACGACGCACTTCTTGATCTGTGCGTCTGAGGAGGGAGCTGTTACGCAGGAACAAGTCAGGCCAAGCAGGGACAGAGGCGGTACCCGAGGCGGGGTCTCTGACAGAAGCACAACAAGATCACGCGCATGAGGCGACTGGGAACACGCAGGACCCGCGGGACCCCCACTTGTTCTTCCCTATCCCAACAGTTCCCTAAAACCCACCGCCCCAAACAGATGGGCTATTTCCTCTTTCGTAGAGAACTCAGGATCTCGTCCCTCACCAACACCTTGAATTTCAAGTTATTTTACCTATAAACCCAGGGAAATGAAATCAATGTCCCCTCACGACTCACCTCTGGTAAAAGTAAAGGGCTAGGAAAACACTGTACTGTGCACTTATACAGGATGCCCTTGGGGAAAGTAATACCTACTTGAGCAGTGTCTGAATTCTGTACTAATGCCGACAACGCTCCCGAAACTACTTCCGGTGCTGCATCCCTCACCCATTCCTCAGCTCTCTAGGGGACAAACCTGACAGGCCGCTGCAGCCAAACACCACTCGTCACTCCCCTCCCTTCACAGACTGAACCACAACTACCCCGAGTCTTCTCAGGCCTTTCCCTTCCCTTGCAAACACAGAAAACTACAACTGTGACGAAGTGACACCCAGTAACACATAAACATAGCAACGAAGACACTTTTTGTTTGATGTCTATGCTCCCCTCCCAACACCAGCACTCAGGCAGTGACGGTGTGAGAAGTAAGAGGCTCGTTTCACGAACCTCCCCGGCTCCTTGCGGTCAGGTCCTGTCTGCTCCCTTCCTCGGACCTCCGGACCCTCCGCAGTGACACAGACGGCTCCCAACAGCACGGGCTGGGTCACTGTTCCCACGCAGTTCTGAACAGAATAACTCCTTCCCTCCTACCGCGCCCCGGGACGGTGCAGGACGGGGAAACTGAGGCGGAGGTGAGGCAGGAGCCTCTCGCGGCGCTCCCTCTCGGACCCCCGGCCGCCGCGGACGCCGCCTCCACCCCCCACCTGACCGCGTCCTCGTGCCCGCCCCGCCCGTGAGAACCTGAAGGACTGAACATGAGACTCACCTGCGACCCAGCGCGCTCCGCTCTGCGCTCTCGGCCTTTCCACAAACAGAAGGGAATCCCCCCAACCAGAAACCTCCCAGGTCCCGTGTCCCGTCCACCTCCCTCCAGACCTTTCTTTCGGGTCAGGCCTCCTCAGGCCCACGTCCGGCACAGACGACTCCGCTGTCTCTCCTTCTGTGCAAACCCTCCCGTCCGCCCCGAGCCCTCCCCTCCCGCCTCTGAGCGCCCGCTCCCCAAACCTCTTCCCCGAGCTCCGAGCTCAGCGCCTCTCATGCACCCGCTCCTCCCGGCCCCCAGGACAGTCCCGTCCACCTCCGACCGCGGGCCGGCGCCCTCCCTTCTCGGCCTGGGCGCCTCTCACCCCGACCTGCTTGGACCACGGCCGCATTCGCCGGCGCCTCAAGCGGCCCCGGCCCTTCCTCCCTCTTCCCGGGGCTGCGCCTCCTCCTCCCTCCGCCTGCCCGTCACCTGTCACAGACCTGCTGCCTTCTCCTCAGGTGCTCGCGCTGCAGGTCACCGTGCCCTCCCTCAGTTTCCATCGCCCAGACCCTCCGCCTCAGCGGTGCTGTCCCGACTCCCGCCCCTCAGCGCCGAGGGGTAGCTGCGTCCACGCTGCGCGCCCGGACTCGCGCTGCCGAGGGGAGGGGAACGCGGGAGGGACGGCGGTCCGCCCGAGTGAGACCTCAGCTGAGGAGGGCTGCCTGACAACGGCATTCCGGGGGTGCGGAGAGCTTCCAACAGCCACGAGAACAGGAACTGTCCCAAAGTTACTCTGGAACCCGCTGGAGAGGGTAATGTTTCTTTAAGGGTTTTACATTCAGAGCCCTCTCTCTCACCTACCAGAACTGTAACACCCAGTTAGTAAGGTTGATACCGGCACAGACATTGACACCAGCGTACAGATGACCACACAACACACACAATCTATTGTGGCTCGTGGCTTAGATGACAAAGTAAGCAACAAAAAAGATGCCACTTTAGATTTAGGCAACTGCTATGCAGCAAAACAACAGAATGCTATCCGGAACAGTCACAAATGATCCGGGACCACCTTTCTTTGAAAAAGCAGCCTGGAGGCTGAGAACTAAAGAGCAGAAACCGAATCACAGTGGCTGTCTGCACATAGCATTGTCCAGTCCGCCATACGTGATGTGGTCGCTCACAACTCAAGGCCGGTACAGGAAACGACCAATGGGAACGCCAAGAAACTGCAAATATTGATCAACTTATGACCTATACAATTTACCACCATTCGACTGTACGACCACAATCGCTACCCACGACTGCTCTGCATCTGGCAGCCCAAGCTATGTCCAGCTGGGTGTATGACAGTGCGGACAGGCTCCAGCAACACTACCATCTCAGCGTGCACCATTTCAAGTATTATTCCAGACTCAGTACAGCAATTCGTGTTTTGTGTCTTGGATATTTTTAATCAAACCCCTCCCAAGATGTCTACCTAGAGGAAATTGTCTTTGCAAATATTAAAACAGTTGTACTGGTAATGCAGTGTTTTACTTAAACCTGAAGAATGTAAAGATATAAAACAAAATGGTGTAAAGATGATAACAATGACATAAAATGAACAAAGAAAATTATGATATATAATAATGAAATAAAATTATGAGAAAATATGACTTAAAGATTTTTATAACATCATTTCACAGTACTGTACATGTACCCTAATCAAGTTATGACCGAATCGTGTTATGACAGGTCTGTCGACACCGATCGTGGTCATAAGTTGAGCAGTAGTTGTACAGTGAACAATGATTGGTTCTTTGTATGTCTCTCCCCCAATGCCCTATCACTAAACTCAGTAAATGAAATATAAGGAACAACAACACAACTTTTTATACAGCGCCCTTGCTCTGCTGTTCCCATAATGACTGAAAGTCTTTCTGCCACACTTTCTCCTCTCTTCAACGTTCATACAGGTCCTGTACACATACACTCACCTCCTGGGAAGCTGCTCAGGTGCACTGCACTGCCACAGCAATTGTAGATCGGACCATCTGAAGCAGCGAGCAGTGTATGGCAAACGACCTCACTCCACACCACTGTCCTTTGTGTTCCCTCATGGCTGGTGGCACGAGTGCCCCGTGAGTCAGATGGGCAGATCCAGGAACCCCTGCATGCTGAGGGAACAGCATATCTGAACTGTGACCCCACTGAAACCCCTGTAGGCAACTGTCCTTGCCTCTTAACTCAATCCTTCCTCCTGGTGCTGCAATGGAACCGACAGTCTTCATGTTTTACTTTCCACAGTTCACCACCTACAGACCTGCTTCTTCACATGTTGAACAAGTGCCCCACAGAGCACCTGTCAGATGACACAAAGTGGACACAAAATAGCTTATATAAAGCTTCTCATTCTCGGAACACCATGCCTCCAGACTGTAACTCGCAGAACATATTAAAAATACTGTTACTGATTTATTTTTCAATCAAAGTGAAAGTCATAAAAACAGTATACAAAGAATGATATCAATTTTCCAAAGATGTCTACAAATTTCTTTGGATATAAATTAAAACCTCATCAAAATGTTTACTAACATGGTCTTATTTTCCAGTCACCATTTGAAATAAGTGGAGGAACAGCCTGACCAGATGATGATGCAGTGGAGAGTATGTGAACCTGGCACTCTTTGAGGATGCAGCATCAAAAACCTGAGGTCACTGGATTGGTCAAACACTCATCCAGCTTGACTATGCAGTGACTGGCTTCAGCATGGCATCAAGTACAGGAAGCCATATTCTCTGGCTGGAGCCCTTCCTCTGACACAGTCACGGACACCGCTGGGGGAAGTTGCAATGGCCGTTCCAAACTGCTTTGCAAATCAGCAGCACGGATGTCAGAAAATTACCTGTTATAAAATACTATTAATTCCCATTTTCCCCACTAGAGGGCAGCAAAGTAATGTATCCTTTCCCATTGACCCCTGTTCAAGTGGTATTCCCCAAATGCAGAATGCATGGCAGCATGCATCAGAGGGCGACAAAGGATCCCACACTTGAAGAAGAGAGGATCCCAAGCTGATGGGTCTCATTCATCACACTAACAGGAGAAGGCATGACACAAAACAGTCAGCACAGAGAAGTCAGGACCCCACGCACTCAATGGAGGCTGTGGGGAGCACTGCAAGTACCAACAGAGGACTAAGGGCTTCAAAGCTAAAATTTATTCCCAGACATAATCCTGGACACAAAGATCAAGACTTAGAAACAGGGTGATCCAAGCTGAGACAGAACCCTTCATGTTAAGTTCCATACATCATGATGTAAAAATAGAAGGTCACATAAATTTAAGTCCATAAAAGCCTCAGATAGAACCACACCAAAAAATAGAACACACACCAGAGAAGCTGCCCTATTCACTGTAGCCCAAGAACAGTAGGCTCTGGGCAAAAGTCTCACAGCTATGAACAGGATCTGCAGCACAGTGAAGACAGAAAGAAGAAAAGCAAAGGGTAGATCCCCCCTGCAATAGCTGAATCAGGCACAGTGGGATGACAGGCACCACTACCTAATAAGATAGTGAGGGAACTACCAAAGGAAGACAATTGAAATTATGAAACAATTAACTAAATAGCCTAATAATAAAGAGAAAACAATTAAATAAAGGGAGAAATGAATCAATGGAAGACAAACTATGAAATTGAATGAAGAATAACTACATAAAATATAAGGAAGCCAAATAAAAGAAGTGATACTTATAGGCAGTCACCTAAGGGAAGACAAGGCAAAGACCTAATGGTCAAAAAGACCCTTGGTCCCAGCACACTCTGCTGTACCACACTGACTGAAAAAGGAAACAGAATGACCCAAAGTGTTCCTTCCCTTTTCAAGGAAATAGTCTCCGTGTCAGCACTGCAGCAGTTTCAGAAAGTAGCTATGTCACAGCAATCAATCTCTCATAGCCTATTACTCCTACTATAAATCGTACAGGGAATTTGAACATACATGGTGACACCATAGTCACCATAGTCACTTATTCACTGTGTGGGAAACCTCAGGGACATGTACGTGTTCACAAGAACCAATACCTGCCAAAGGCGGACTTTCCATCAAAGAATGTTATTCTCAAGACATCCAGTAGAGGGCACCAGAAATGTTTCATTATTTCAGGTGCCCTCCTCTCAGGCCTTTTTCTCAGGATCCATAGTAACCAGAGGCAGAGGTCAGACAGTGAGAAAATTTAACACTGCCAAACAATATACAGCCCTGTCATGGGACTTCTGATTAATCTCAGTAATAACAAAGGAATGACCTCAGGAACTGCACAGCCCTATCACCTAACCTGTGATTTGCAACCACAGAGTCGTGTCAACTATCACTTCCATTTTCAGTCTTATAAATGAATTAAAGGGGACCAGCATTGCTTGGCACCACTTTTCTTACATAGACAGAGGGAGAGATCAAGAGAGGGATAGATATTGACAAATAGAAAAGGAAACAAATAAGAACCGTCTATTGTTTTTTGAGGCACCTTACCTGGTCAGCAATTGCTCTCTCATATCTGCCATGAAGGGAGAGCAGGAACCTGCTGCTCAAGCCAGTAACCTTGATGTTGAGGCCAGTGATCCTTGGGATCAATTCAGTGACCACGGAGTCATATCGATGATCCCACATTCAAACCAGAAGTCCTAAGGAACCCATGTGCAAGATGCATGAGCCAGTACTCAGACCAGAGATCTCAGGGTCTTTAACCAGGGTCCTCTACATCTCAGTCTGACAGTCTATCCAATTGGCCACCACGTGGACAAGAAAAAGCAGTCTTCACATACAGGATTGGGTGATCTGGGTAAAGAACTCAGTAGACACATCCTGCACCATGTCACTGGATCATGAAGGGGATAGGAAAAGCATTCTCCTGAGAAAAAATCAGTGACATTTTTATGACCAACATCCTTCAACTTGAGTGGACACAATACAGGAGGCAGAGTAATGGATGATGCCACAGGACTCATGCGTGCACTTCTGAGGGATTCAAGAGAACATGGATAGTTCTGCCATGGAAGCTGATGCTGATTCACCCTTACAGGGGCTGACCTTCCCTGAGACATGAGCACTGGGACCACGGGAGACACATACATGGGAACTGGCAGGCAGATGAACAGATGGCACACCACCTGTATTGGGACCCCTCCTGAAATCCTGGAATGTGCTGTCAGGGCACGTCCTAATCCTCTGACTGTTCCAAGGCACCTCTGCATGGAATACAGACATTCCCTGTCATAACACTGCTGTGTCCTCTCACCCTGTGCATGACTCCCTTGAAAAATCACTATAACTGCTGGCCATACACGTGTAATTCACATTGGCTATGAGGAGAAAACTGGCCCCCCTCAAAGGCATCTTCATCCCAACCTCTCTGTGCAGAGAAGGCACCCTTCATTGAATTCCAGGGAGGTGAAATGATCAGGGAGAGCAGGTCAGGTGCAAGTCCCAACATGTCCTCTGGGCAACAGCACTCGAGAACGAAAACATAAATATGCAACCGAGTGCAGAAGAACTTGCCCTCTGAGGACATACAGGATCCTTCCTCACCACCCCAGTATTCAACATATACAAGCATGGGCCCCCCAAGAGTACGGAGGTATATCTCTGACTCTTTATGGAGTGTGGACACTGTCCCCCAATAAAAATAGTGCTCCCTTTCCTGCTACCCCAGGGCCGACATAGTGAGAAAACCAGAGTAACAGGCGAGAGAGCACAGATGCTTCAGACAACATCTCGTGCTAACGGGACCAGGAGGGTCATGGGTAACTCATATATGCATTGATAGGTTTAGACATGAGGAATGGGAAATAAAGCACATATCCCACAACTGCAGGAGTGAAGGTACATATCCTCCCCTGAGAAAAGTACTTCCTGCACTCCCATGACCCGTAAACTTTATCGTCACATTCCAGTAATGCCTCCTAAGCTGAGAAAGAGTACAGGTGCCATAGATAGTCATACTAAATTTGCATCAAGACAACAGTTAGCATTTATAAAAAATGTGCTTTCAGCCAACAAAATCACTGCACAGCTTATCAAAACAGTCTATGGTAGCACACTGTAATGCACACTATGGTTACAGTCCAACAAAGTACTGATCAAACACCTGACAAACTCCTTGGTATTTGAAAATAGCAAAATGAGAGAAAGTCCCATAGTAATGCAATTGTTAGCAGAAAAACCAAGAGCTTTTCACATATTTCACCCAGAAAACTCACTTGGAACCAGGAAAGAAGGGCTTTGCAGCACCCAGCACTGAACAGTGATGAAACACCTTGACTTCCACACTCAGGGAGCCCTGGGAGAAACAGACACATGGAATCAATGCACTCAGCACCAATGGAATCAATACAACAGCAGCTGAAACCCTACAAAAGGAACAGAACTCTATTCCAAATGTGGTATCATTCCCTTTTTCTGATCGATAACAAGGTGGAAAGAACACATGCAATGAAGCACTATCTGCTCATCCAGGGCAAAGAAATCACATCCAACAATGCAAACAGAGGCTGACATACACATTTCACACACAGTGATGGGACCTGAAACCCATAGTCATACTAAGGGAACACACCTCAATGCCAAAGACAAGTTAGGCACAGGTGGGATACATGGACAAGCACTGTGCCCCCAGAAACCCTGGGCAGAAGTGGAACTATGGAAAATATGAACAAAGTCCTCAAGCAACACAGAATGAGCATTTCAGCAAACAAGCAAGCAAATAGTGAGACAGAGAGAAAATATGACAGATGAAGGCCAGGACTGTACTCGAACAGCCAATCTGACAGAAACTTTCTGAGACTTAGGTTGACAAAAAAAAAAACAAAAACCCCCATGAAAACAAAACTCTGAAAGCCTCACTCCCACAACAAACCCAACAGCCGAATAATAAGAAAGGGAATGGACAGAATAAGCAGAGCACTTACAAGGTCCTGAAAACCAGAAAAGCAGTAATGTAGACATGTACAACCTCTGCAGCCATCCATTCACTATAATGACAGCTACTAATTTTCAACAGCAGTTTGTCATTTTTGGCAAGTGGACTAATCAACAAAAATGTACTGGAAACTTAATCACTGAAAAGCACTTTATGTCCCTGTTGTGGAAAAAACCTGAAGGGCCTCTTGATGATGTCAAACCCCAGCATCGCAGAGAAAGCTCAAGCAGTAGTGCCATCCCCAATGTGCTCACTGCGTGAGTCCCCCTTTCTATTCCCCTGGGGTGGCCTCTACTGAAAAGTTCTTTCAAAGGTACATGCACCATGATGGCAAATGTCCTACTGTCACAGTGATCACACCATTACCATAAAGTGGGGCCTGTCACAGCAGCTCTGGGTCATATGAAATGATGAACAAGCTGTGACACACAACCAACACCAGGTCCAATGTGAGCAAGCCACACACACGCACTGAGGCACAGGTCATCAGCATCCAACCCCAAACAGGTACACAGACATGGTACAGAACACAAAACCTACAGTAAAGAGAGAAGACGACAGAGACATATATCAAGCCCTTTTTACCAGGCCACATCCATCAAAACAGACTTCAATGCTACCCAAGGACCACACCCTGAAACACGGGACTAAAAGGCAATTTCTAAGCAACATAGGACACCCAACAATCGTAATGAGAATGAACAAAGTACCCTACACCACATTCCCCAGCAGGAAAAACACACCACTGTCAAGCAATGCACCACAGGCCGAACAGACAGACAGCCCGCCCAGCTGCCATATCCAGCACAAAACCAGGTCCTCCTGATAAACACACACACAACGTTCTGTAAACAGCACATAAATTAAGCAAATAAATAGACATAGGAGAGGCACTGAGCCTATGTCCAGTTAGAAACATACAGCAACAGTTATTGGTAACATCTCAGAGACACTCTGTGAACATGGAAGTCATTGAACCTTGACATTCCCTCTCAGCCTACACCTAGTCACAAAAAATACCAACAAAATGAATGCAGAGATCAGTTTCCCTAAGTAGTACAACCCCTTCACGAACTCCCACCTACAGCACCTTCAAAACAAAGGGTGACAGCCCTCCATCTCCCACAACAATCTGTTCTGAGCACGCAAGAAATAGAGGGCCAATTACTTTCCTCAGCACCTTCTTGATGATCCCATCAGACTGGCCAGGTATACATCACACATTCATCAGCTTAAAAAAACATATTAGAAACCCATTCACATGAAACTACCGGAAACAACATGTCACTATACCTAATGTGAAATGTGAGGGAATGAGTTAATGAGCTCAGAAGTCATAGAGAGGAAATGGTCGGCATGCAGGGAAAACAGGACTGACAAAGGAATGCTGCACAGCCTCTTGTAAAAACCTAACACACGGGAGATGAGACTAATGAGCCATGGAACTGCTGCTGAGAATGCCAACAGTAACAGTGAGTGGACTGTAAGGACCAAGAGAAGATCAGAAAATAAGCAAGGCACTAATGGAACAGGGAACTTAAGGGTTACAGGCAGGTCCTGCTGCGTGGAATCAGGTCCTCCCTGCCGCCGATAGGGAGGAGGGAAATTTACTGGGTCTAAGGGATCCTCCAGTGGTTCAGGCAAGACAGGGTAAATTCTAGATGACGGTACAGTGGACTGTACCGGGGAATTGGTCTTCTCCTTTTCCTCCCTACTGCCTTTCCCTGCCCTCTGGTTACTTGCAGGAACACATATTGCCCTTCTCTCTCTCTTGCCATTCTTAATGTACTTTCTGATATAACCTGGCTTATCTGTGGCAATATCAACCCACACATCTATATACAAATATTGGTCTGGATGGGGCACCTGGTAGATAATAGCTCAGACAGCAAACACAATAGGAATATCAAAAGTTCCCTCAGTGGGCCACTCTACATCGAAGGCGGGCCATTCTAACTGACTCAAGGTCCGGAGGGTCTCTCAGTCCGGAGGTGGCCCTCCATACCCCTGGGCTCTTTTCTGAAAATCAGAAAAGTTGTTTAGCAGGCACTCAAGTGGAGAACCGGGTACAGACTCTTGTTTTCCTATTCTTCTTTATCCCGCTTTGTCTGCTTCTAAACCTTCAAAATTAACAAAACAATTATCAAAATACCCCAACCAATAAGCAAAAGAAGGCTAGAGTAAAAGATTGTCTCACACACAATTCAGGCATTCACACACAGACAAAACGCAGTGCAGCACAGTGCAGAAATTCCTAATGTGACCAGTCACTTCTAGAGTTAACTCCTAGAGTTAACAATTCCTTTCAGAAAATGGTGTCCCATTCTGAAAGCCCTGGGTAGGTTACCAGCGGCGTCCCACCTACTACCTCAGGTTTATATGCTCTGGAGCTCAAAAACAAAACTAAATGAGGATCCTCAAAGAGTACTTACTCAACTCAAGCTGTCCCTCTGGTCTCTGACCAAAAAACTCCACCAAGGGAAATCCCGGACGAGCCCCCAGAGATGTAGCATCCACCAGGTCAAGAACAAACGTCGGAGACTTTCAGGAGTATAGATGTAACTTTATTGGCCAGTTTTACCTGTGCAGGGGCAAATTCCCGAGGTGTCCAGAGACACCATGCTCACAAGGAGCTACAGATGGGAATCGCACTTAGTGCTCACAGCTAAATCTTTTTATAAGCGAAGCAAGCAAGCCTAAGACAGAAGCAGATGTGGTGGTAACCTATTTGCTAAGGGGGCTGCACATAGCATAGCAACAGGGGCTGGGGTCTAGCTCATTGGCAAATTCCAAACCTAAACTTCTGATAAGGGTCTTTTAACCAATAGAATGCAAACGTTTGTCTCTTTTTTCTTTTTTTTCTCTCTCTCAGCTTCCCAGAGTCCCTATCTGTCTCTGCTTCTTGAACGACCTTGGGCATGTTACTCCTAACAGAACAGGAGCATGACCTGCCTGTAACCCTTAAGTTCCCTGTTCCATTAGTGCCTTGCTTATTTTCTGATCTTCTCTTGGTCCTTACATGGACCTTGGCAAAGCTATCTCCTGCAGCAGACCATTGGATGGACTTCTCTTACAGTACCAGGAGTACGACTCACGTCTATCATCTCGGTCCACTGTCTTAAAACTCAGACATCATGCATGGTGGAGCACAGGAAATACAGAACTGTCACTGTCGCCAAAATGAAATTCTCTCAATTAAGGAACACCTCTTTAAGGAGATGAACCACAATATTGCCTATCGCAGTGATGTCATCACTCATGAAGCAGAAGATAACTTGAAATAACTGCTCCTGCCCAGAAATATTGACATTCACATACACACACAATCCACCAGACAGGAAATAGGTCAGGAATTCCTCTTATCAATGAAAAAATGTCCCTGAACCCTCAGTGATCAGTGAGCCACCGTGATGACACAGAGGAGCATATGAAATAACATAGAAGGAGGGAATGACCCAACTGTAGGACAGTCATGGAGATGGCATTGTGTTTTCCAGAAAAGGGTCGCATACCCCAACAACAGAAGGAACTGACACCTGCAACGGACAGACAGTTTCGGAGACAATGAGAAACAGTGATGCCTGCAAAGACTGGAGTGTCTTAAAGCAGAGGTCCCCAAACTGCGGCCCCCTAAGGCCATTTATCTGGCCCACAATGCAATTCCAGAAGGAGCACCTCTTTCATTGGTAGTCAGTGAGAGGAGCACATTGACCATCTCATTAGACAAAAGCAGGCCCATAGTTCCCATTGAAATACTGGTCAGTTTGTTGATTGAAATTTACTTGTTCTTTACTGTAAATATGGTATGTCTTCCCATTTTTTTAAAATAATTTTTATTAATGTTAATGGGATGACATTAATAAATCAGGGTACATATATTCAAAGAAAACATGTCTAGGTTATCTTGTCATTAAATTATGTTGCATACCCCTCGCCCAGAGTCAGATTGTCCTCCATCACCCTCTATCTAGTTTTCTTTGTGCTCCTCCCCCTCCCCCTAACCCTCTCCCTCCTTCCCTCCCACGTCCTCCCTCCCCCCACCCCTGGTAACCACCACACTCTTGTCCATGTCTCTTAGTCTCGTTTTTATGTTCCACCTATGTATGGAATCATGTAGTTCTTATTTTTTTTCTGATTTACTTATTTTACTCCGTATAATATTATCAAGATCCCCCCATTTTGCTGTAAATGATCTGATGTCATCATTTCTTATGGCTGAGTAGTATTCCATAGTGTATATGTGCCACATCTTCTTTATCCGGTATTCTATTGAAGGGCTTTTTCGTTGTTTCCATGTCTTGGCCACTGTGAACAGTGCTGAAATGAATATGGGGCTCCATGTGTCTTTACGTATCAATGTTTCTGAGGTTTTGGGGTATATACCCAGTAAAGGGATTGCTGGGTCATAACGTAGTTCTATTTTCAGTTTTTTGAGGAACCATCATACTTTCCTCCATAATGGTTGTACTACTTTACAGTCCCACCAACAGTGGATGAGAGTTCCCTTTTCTCCGCAGCCTCTCCAACATTTGCTATTACCCGTCTTATTGAAAATAGCTAATCTAACAGGGGTGAGGTGGTATCTCATTGTAGTTTTGATTTGCATTTCTCTAATAACTAATGAAGATGAGCATCTTTTCATATATCTGTTGGCCATTTGTATTTCTTCCTGGGAGAAGTGTCTGTTCATGTCCTCTTCCCATTTTTTTATTGGATTATTTGTTTGTTTGTTGTTGAGTTTTATGAGTTCTTTGTAAATTTTGGATATTAGGCCCTTATCTGAGCTGTTGTTTGAAAATAACATTTCCCATTTAGTTGGCTGTCTGTTTATTTTGATGTCAGTTTCTCTTGCTGAGCAAAAACTTTTTATTCTGATGTAGTCCCATTCATTTATCTTTGCCTTCACTTCTCTTGCCATTAGAGTCAAGTTCATAAAATGTTCTTTAAAACCCAGGTCCATGAGTTTAGTACCTATGTCTCCTTCTATGTACTTTATTGTTTCAGATCTTATATTTAGGTCTTTGATCCATTTTGAATTAATTTTAGTACATGGGGACAAGCTGTAGTCGAGTTTCATTCTTTTGCAAGTGGCTTTTCAGTTTTTCCAACACCATTTGTTGAAGAGGCTTTCTTTTCTCCATTGTGTGTTGTTGGCCCCTTTATCAAAGATTATTCGACCATATATATGTGGTTTTATTTCTGGGCTTTCTATTCTGTTCCATTGGTCTGAGTGTCTATTTTTCTGCCAATACCATGCTGTTTTGATTATCATGGCCCTATAATATAGTTTAATGTCAGGTATTGTAATACCCCAGCTTCATTCTTTTTCATTAGGATTGCTTTGGCTATTCGGGGTTTTGTATAGTTCCATATAAATCTGATGATTTTTTGTTCCATTTCTTTAAAAAATGTCATAGGAATTTTGATGGTAATTGCATTAAATTTATATATTGCTTTGGGTAATATGGCCATTTTAATTATATTTATTCTTTCTATCCAAGAACAAGGAATATTTTTCCATCTCATTGTGTCTTTTTTTATTTCTCTTAACAATGCTTTGTAGTTTTCATTATATAGGTCCTTTAAATTCTTTGTTATGTTTATTCCTAAGTATTTTTTTGTTGTTGTTGCAATCATGAAGGGGATTATTTTTTTGAGTTCGTTTTCTAAAATTCATTGTTGGCATATAGAAAGGCTATTGACTTCTGTATGTTAATTTTGTATCCTGCGACCTTACTGTATTGGTTTATTTTTTCTAGTAATCTTTTTGTGGAGTCCTTTGGGTTTTCGATGTATAGGATCATATCATCAGCAAAAAAGTGATACCTTAATTCTTCTTTTCCGATATGGATGCCTTTTATTTCTTTGTCTTGTCTGATTGCTCTAGCCAAAACTTCTAGCACCACAGTAAATAAGAGTGGGGAGAGTGGACAACACTGTCATGTACCTGATTTAAGGTGGAAAGTCCTCAGTTTTATGCCCATTTAATATGATGTTGGCTGATATGGTTTTTCATATATGGCCTTTATCCTGTTTAGATATTTTCCTTCTATACCCATTTTGTTGAGAGTCTTAAAACATAAAAATTGTGTTGTATTTTATACGAAAGCCTTTTCTGCTTCTATTGATAAGATCATGTGGTTTTTGTTCTTTGTTTGTTGATATGGTGTATTACGTTAACCGTTTTACGTATGTTGAACCATCCTTGAGATTCTGGGATGAATCCCACTTGATCATGATGTATTATTTTTTTAATATGTTGTTGTATTCGATTTGACAGTATTTTTGTTTAGTATTTTAGCATCTGTATTCATTAGAGATATTGGTCTGTAGTTTTCTTTCTTTGTGCCATCCTTGCCTGGTTTTGGTATGAGGGTTATGTTGGCCTCGTAAAATGTGTTTGGAAGTATTGCTTCTTCTTCAATTTTTTGGAAGACTTTGAGTAGAATAGGAACCAAGTCTTCTTTGAATGTTTGATAGAATTCGCTAGTATAAGCGTCAGGGCCTGGACTTTTATTTTTGGGGAGGTTTTTAATAGTTTTTTCTATTTCTCTCCCTGCTGATAGGTCTGTTTAGGCTTTCATGCTTCTTCTTGACTCAGTCTAGGAAGGTTGTATTGTTCTAGGAATTTATCCAGTTATTCTAGGTTGTTGAATTTAGGTGGCATATAGTTTTTCATAGTATTCTACATAATTCTTTGTATATCTACTGTGTCTCGTGGTGATTTCTCCTCTTTCATTTTGGATTTTGTTTATATGAGTCTTTGCTCTTTTTTCCTTGGTAGAGTCTTGCCAAGGGTTTGTCAATTTTGTTGATCCTTTTCAAAGAACCAGCTCCTTGTTCTATGATTTTTTCTATATGTTTTTTCTGTTCTCTATTTCATTTATTTCTGCTCTGATTTTTATAATTTCCTTTCTTCGGCTGGTTCTGGGTTGTCTTTGTTCTTCTTTTTCTAGTTCCTTAAGGTGTGATGTTAAGTGGTTCACTTGGCCTCTCTCTTGTTTGTTCATATATGCCTGAAGTGATATGAACTTTCCTCTTATTACTGCTTTTGCTGCATCCCAGAGATTCTGATATGTCGTATTTTCATTTTCATTTGTCTGTATATATCTTTTGATCTCTGCGCGTATTTCTTCTTTGACCCATTCATTTTTTTAGAAGTATGTTGTTTAGTTTCCACATTTTTTGTGGGTTTTTCCCCCTCTTTTTTTGCAGTTGAATTCTAGTTTCAAGGCTTTATGATCAGAAAATATGCTTGGTACAATTTTCAATTTTTCTAAATTTGCTGATATTGTCTTTGTGGCCAACATATGGTCAATTCTTGAGAATGTTCCATGTACACTAGAGAAAAATGTATACTCTGTCGCTTTGGGATGAAGTGTCCTGTAGATGTCTATCATATCCAGGTGTTCTAGTATTTTGTTTAAGGCCAATATATCTTTATTGATTTTCTGTTTGGGTGACCTATCTAGAGCCGTCAGCAGTGTATTAAGGTCTCCAAGTATGATTGTATTTTTGTCCGTTTTTGTTTTTTGGTTAATAAGTAGCTGTCTTATATATTTTGGTGCTCCTTGGTTTGGTGCATATATATTAAGGATTGTTATGTCTTCTTTTTTTTTTTGTATTTTTCTGAAGCTGGAAATGCGGAGAGACAGTCAGACAGACTCCCGCATGCGCCCGACCGGGATCCACCCAGCACGCCAACTAGGGGCGACACTCTGCCCATCAGGAGGCGATGCTCTGCCCCTCCGGGGTATCGCTCTGGCGCGACCAGAGCCACTCCAGCGCCTGGGGCAGAGGCCAAGGAGCCATCCCCAGTGCCCAGGCCATTCCCGCTCCAATGGGGCCCCGGCTGCAGGAGGGGAAGTTAGAGACAGAGTGGAAGGAGGGGGAGGGGTGGAGAAGCAAATGGGCACCTCTTCTATGTGCCCTGGCCGGGAATTGAACCCAGGTCCCCTGCACGCCAGGCCAATGCTCTACCGCTGAGCCAACCGGCCAGGGCTTGTTATGTCTTCTTGATTCAGCATCCCTTTAATCATTATGAAATGACCATTTTTGTCTCTGAGTACTTTTTCTGTCTTGTAGTCAGCATTATTAGATATGAGTATTGCTACACCTGATATTTTTGGGGGTGTTGTTTGCTTGGAGTATTGTTTTCCACCCTTTCACTTTGAATTTGTTTTTATCCTTGTTGCTTAGATGTGTTTCTTGTAGGCAGCATACAGTTGGATTTTCTTTTTTAATCCATTCTGCTACTCTGTGTCTTTTTATTGGTAAGTTTAATCCATTTACATTTAGTGTAATTATTGACACTTGTGGGTTCCCTATTGCCATTTTATAAATAGCTTTCTGTTAGTTTTGTACTTGTTTGATTCTTCTCTTTTGTTTTTCTATCATTTGTTTTTGTTTGTTTGTATTCCATACTTCTTTCCTCTGTTGCTACCTTTTTTAAGTCAAGTGTTTTTGTGGTGATTTTTCAAGGGTGGTTACCATTAAGTAATGAAAAGGGTACCTACCATATTCATTGTAGTACCCTACCTTATGAGTATTTCTGTGCTTCATCGTCCTTTGCTACTGTTAATCTCCATCCTCTCCCCCCCCTTTTTTCTTTTGTTGTCACAGTATAAATTTTTTTTTATTGTGTTCTTGGTGGAGCTGTTACTTGTGGTTTTGTTTTGTTTTGTTCTTTGAATCTGGTTGGAAAACCCCCTTTAGTATTTCCTGAAGTGGGGGCTTTCTGATGATAAATTCCCTCATCTTTTCTGTATTTGTGAATGTTTTTATATCTCCTTTGTACTTGAAGGATAGCTTTGATGGGTATAGTATTCTTGGCTGAAAGTTCCTCTCTTTCAGGGCTTTAAATATTGGGGTCCACTCTCTTCTAGCTTGTAGAGTTTCTGCTGAGCCTCTAGGCCTGTTCAGCACCTAGCATTCAGTTGGACCACTCAACCCAGGCTTTCCACACTTTGTAGCCTGTTTTGGCTGGGAAGGAGAAGCACTAGTCACTGCTTGCTGTATAGATCTTAACATCTGCCAAGTCCCTCTTGTTATCGTATATCCCTGAATATGAAAGCTCTGTCAATCAGAAGTTGCCCCTGCCCCTTTAGCGAGAGGCACTAAAAAATATCATGCCTCTTGTCTTGGATCGCTGAACTGAGAGAGATCTTATCAATTAGAGCCCCGTGGGTGTGCAGATTTTGTGGGTTAAGCTAATTTCAGTGATTGGATCCACAGCTGTGCTCCAGAAAGTATTTCAAGCTGCCTGCGCCCCCCTCCCCCAATGCTTGATTGTTAGCTTGAATGGCTGGGTGAGGTGCCCCGCCCATGGAGAGAAGCTCCGGTGTAGGGAAGATAGCTTTGGCGCCCTTCCCGCTTGCCTTGCCGCTGGCGGCTGGGGTGCACTGGGCACGCGGGAAAATGGGGCACTCTGAATGTGTGGGCTAGTGGGGTGCTCTGGCCACGTGGGCGAGTGGGATGTTCAGGGCACGCGAGCGAATGGGGTGCTCTGGGCACGCCGGTGGCTGGGGACACTCGCTTGGAGTGCGTGGGCCACTGGGGATGCTCGCAGTGCAGGGGAGCTCGCTCTGTGACCGGACCGCAGCACAGGGCATGCGCGCGGTTTCTCACGGCATGCCGGCGGCTGCGAGCAGTGCTCAGGCTGTTCCTACCCGAGTGTGGGCAGGCAGTTGCACGCGTGGGTTGACTCACCACAGGTGCACTCTCTCCTCGGCTTGAATGAACGTCCATGTGGTAGTTAGCTTCCTCCAAACCCTCAGATTCAAGTGATAACAGCCCTTTCGCCTTCAGTGTGTGTGGAACTCTGGAATGCTCCAAGGATAAATTTTTCTGTTTCTAGTTGATAAATTTGTTGAGATTTTGGGGAGAACTGTTGTACGCGTTGCTCAGGGCACCATTTTCGTGACGTCACTCCACCTTATGTTGTTTGTTTTTTTTTTTTTTTACTTTAAAATAAGATATGTGCAGTGTGCATAGGGATTTGTTCATAGTATTTTTTATATTCCAGCCCTCCAATGGTCAGAGGGACAGTGAACTGGCCCCCTGTGTAAAAAGTTTGGAGACCCCTGTCTGTAAAGGTCCTTTGAGAAAGGATATCAAAAATTAGAAACTTTTCCCTTCACTGCTGCTATTCCCAGAATGGCCACATGGTGGCACTTAAAGAAGTTCTTTGTGCCCCAGTAAGGGACCTCATCTCTGGCATGGTTTCGGGAAAACAAACTCCATGGCAGTGTTGATTATGCTGACAGAAAAAAATATCACCCAAAGATAGGGGAGGATGCTGCCACCCTTTTTTGAGGCATCTCAATGGATGAAGAAAGCGTAGCCACACAAAGAGAGCATAACCAACGTGTAGAACCCAGGCACATGCCCTCATTCCTTGATACCTGCTTGCAAACACAGCTAAAGGTGAACTTGAAGTACCTCTCACTCAAAGACAATTACCAGACAAATCCAGATTAGGAACCCAGAAAAACAGAAAAGAGATGGCAGACTGAGACATCATACCTTCCTGCCTCACAGCAAACAGTAGCATCCAAATCTGCAGCTTACACAAACACCCAGGACAGGAAACCACACCAAGACATTTACAGGACACCAGACACACATACTCTAAGAACATAAATAACTGCAAAGCAAAGACCCTGCAGAAATAACCCACCTCTGCAGCCAAGACAGCATTCCCCAAAAGTTGGAAATTGAAGCATTTAAGACCACCAGATGGCTAATGTGGGAGTTGAACCATAATGTATTATTACATGCACTCTTATTTTAAGGCTGAATAGAAAGCAAAGGAACAAAGGCAGAAACTGATGACCCTGCCCTACCTTTGCAATCACTTTGTCAGCCAAGGCGAAGACACAGCTTAGAGGTGTGACATGCACAGCTTCCTGATCCCAACTGACCCTGCAATGCTGCACAGGAACATGGGAAAGTAAATAAAGCTTGTCTTACCTGTGCTAGAAAATGATCTCACACGTACAGAAGGGCAAGGAGGCAGCACTGTCACAGCTGTCCCTATCACAAAGGCAAGTCCTCTGGTCTCTGCAATGAGACAGCAAGCGATGCTTTTCATCAGTACCTTGTTGTTTCTAACAACAGAACCCAGGCTCACATTTTGATTTGACTTTCTCACTTGGAAACCGTTCTCAGTCCACGCAAGACTAGGAAGACTGTTGCAAGGGTCCTGCAAGGATTAAAATACCAGAAACTATATTTCCCAGTTTCACACAATGCAATCCAGAAAATGTAAGTGGATCGTAACAATGCACTCTAAAGAAGGTTCCCAGGAAGACTGCGTTCTGCATGCCCACAGCGCAGTAGCCAGTCTACCAAGGGAAACTGCTGAATAACAATAACATGTAGTAATTAAAGATATCCACAGGAGGGCGGCAGCGATTCAAATCCAGAGCACAGTAGCCGTGAAGCTAAATCGAGCTGTGAATCAAGTGTCCAGAACCATTCAGGAAGATGGGTTTCACTCTTTCTCACCACCTTAGTGAATCGAGGAATCCGGAAAGCAGATGAAAAAAAGAAGACTTTATGAAAAGGGCTTCCCAAAGACTCCTCTAAGGAACCCCTGCCGAAACGCATCGCAACACTTAAAGAAAGGGTAACACAGAACATCAACATAAAGGACCCATTACTCAAACTCTGGAAGAAGGCACCCTAAAAAGTGGACAGAATGATATTAAGAAGCAAACTCACAACATCCTAAACCCTGTTCAATGCCCACAGAACTCCATGAACTCTGCAGATAGTAACAGAGAGCACAGTGAACATTGGACTGTGAAAGACCAAACCCCTCACGTGACAGTGACATCTTACCTCTTGGGATCTGGTCTGTCACAACAGTTTACCTCCAGTATCCCTACTTTCTGCATTGTCAACTCACGCCAGAGGACTCTTCTTTCTTCTGCCCTCCACTCTGGAGCATCCCACACACAGCCACTACACAACCGTCATCAATGATACAAAAAAATTTAAGATGACGCTGAAAACCAATACAACTGAATAAATACATGAAAGGCAATGCATCCCTCTCAGGACACAGGCTTCCATGCGATTCCCACACTTGTCCACTGGAGGGCAGCACGGAGCCGCACTTTGAAGTGATTTTCAAGGACATCTACTCACCCGGAAAATAAAACAGCCAGCATGCACTTCAAAGGATAACAATCCTAAATATCATGTTAGTTCCCAATACACGGAATAGGGGCAGCGGGAATATAGTAACATGAGAATTCTCCACAATGAGCAGTAACAAAACGCACATCGAAATAACGCCACAGATTGCGAGCCGAGTCCACACAGAGACAACACAAAAAGAATGAAGATGAAAGTGTCTCACCACCACACGTCCGGGAGACCGTGCCTCTCTCACTGAAAATACTTGCAAGAGCAGCTAACATTCCCAGAAGACACCACCTTCCAAAGACCCAGAAACGCTCCTTCCATTCCAAACATGGGAGCAGGAGGGAAACATGCCGGTAGAGTTACATGGGGGAGCACTAGCTTCATGACACCCCAAGTCTTACCTGTCTAGATGCACTGTCCAGGGAATCACATCCTTTTACTGGCATGAGTCGGACCCACCCCCGTACAGCAGTGTTACTTTTACAGACAATCCCATGACAAAGACACTCACCATGGAAAGGGAACGAGACTCCGCAGTGTTGCGTTGACCACAGCAGAAGACTCCGCAGCTTCATCTGCCTGATCTCTTTGTAGCCAGACTGGCATCCAACCTCTTCAGATGCCCCAGCCAGGAAGGCCTTCCTTTCCAGGAGTGGCTCTTCATATGCAAATGCAGCAGTCCATACAGAGGAAACTCCTCACCTTGGGGTTCAGTGATTGGATCAATATCTAGTCCCAGTCTTTACTAACTCTGTCCTTTGTCTATTCCAAAGGCAGCTATCCGGGTATGTTGTCTTTCAGAGGGAAATCTAGAGGGGGGGATATCGAAACACCCTGCCTGGCCTTCCCGACCTCAGTCCCGCCCACTCACCCTCACCCCTCCCCCTCCAGGGGAAACTCTCCCATCTGCCTCCAAGCCTAATACCTCTCCAGTAGCACCTAACACCATAGGCATAACCCAGAAGCCACATGCCCCAGACTTACCCTTTGACCACCACCCTAGAAGACACTCCTCAACGCTATCCACTCCCTAACACAAACTGAAAAGTGGTATCAGAGCGCAGAGGCCTGGTGCCGGAAGGCAGATGCCACACCCGGGGCACGGACTGCCATCTGAGGCAGGACCCTGGATGGACCCTGGAAGTATTCCGATAGAGTACATGGCAGCCCAGGAGCCCTGCCTCAAACTGCGGCCAGAGCCGGACTTGAGATGCCCAATGCCAGACACCAGGCCCCAGACCCCAAGCCCTTGCGCCCAACGTCTCACACCAGGCGAGGGACTCGAAGCACAGATGTTATCTTTGCTAAAACTTCTTTACCTAGGCAGAAAAAAAGACAATTAGCTGTAAATAATTCACATAACAATGACAATGAGGGCTGGTATGTCTTACTTCCTCACACTCCACAGGTGACTCTTGAAATACATGATAGCAGATGGGAAGTGCAACAGACAGTCTTCAGTAAAAGCCATTTCTTTTGCTGAGAGAAAGATCTTCCCTCAAATAGAACTACCCAGCATGAGCTGTCCAGGGCTAAAACATCACACTTACAGCATCCTGGATCTACCTTACTTCCCCAACCTTCTCGGCTTCAATTACTATCCACAGTTATTTTTAATATATTAAGCAGAACTATATTTTTCTTTTCCATTAACAATGGAAACAGAAATGTACCTCAAAACCAGTAAGCTATGGGAACCGGAGAAAAAGCAACATGTACACCATGCCTTGAACTCCCAGCAAAAAAAAAAAAAAAAAAAAAAAATGTCACTATACCGTATTCCTACAGGAAAACACACAAAGCCAGGCTATTTTTCAAAACTCTCCATTCAATCAAGGGTCTGTGAATCCAGAATTCACCAACATCTATAACAGCTGGAAGAGCTCATTTTCACCATGGTAACTGGAACAATTATTTAAAATGTCTTCAAAACATTCAAACCAGTAGACAAAACCCATTAAAGCTAAGCAGAAACATATTCCACTGGAAAACCATACTATTCAGACCACCTGGTAAGTAAGAAAGGATGGAATTTGAAGAATGAGAAAAAATATCAACCACAGATAGTTCATTATAGCTCCAAAGATGAGAAGAAATCCTACCATGACACACCAAATGATCAACCCATGGGAAAAACCATAGCAATCACGCATAAAAATATCCACCCATGTGAATTCCTTATAGACTATACTAGAAACCCATAACTGGAAACAATGGTAGACACCGGAAAATTTTATCCATAAAACCAATCAATGCATACACAATGAAAGAAAAACAAAATATATGCCATATCCAAACCTCCCATAAGCTCACAAATCGACCTAATAAACCTTCAGACAGGAAGCATCCCCGGAAAGAACACAGAGCACTGTCACCAGCCAGCTGTATTTTCAAACAAGTACTAAACTCTTGCACACCTGATAGCAGCAAGTATAATTAAGTACTCATGATGACATCAATACATATCATTCCTCATCTTGTGGCCAACGCCAAGAAACCTAAGGAACAACCCACCTAACATAAAGAATAGCACACAAGCAAGGTAACAATTCTTTGTTAACAAATGCCTGACCATGCAGTGGTGCAGTGGATAGAGCATCAGACTGGGATGTGGAGGACCGAGGTTCAAGACACCAAGGTTCCCAGCTTGAGCACAGACTCATCAGGTTTGAGCAATACTCACCAGCTTGATCCCAAGGTCGCTGGCTCGAGTAAGGTATCACTCAGTCTGCTATAGCACCCCAGTCAAGGCACACATGGGAAAGCAATAAACAACTAAGGAGCCACATTGATGGAGCCGCAATTGAGGATAAGAATTGATGTTTCTCATCTCTCTCCCTCCCGGTGTGTCTATTCCTATCTGTCCCTCTCTCTGCCTCTGGCTCTGTTTAAAAAAAAATGTCTGCTGCCTTTCTTAACTATGGGAGTAACAGCCTCCCCTCCGAACTCATGTTTATTGCTGATCCAGTTATAAACAAAACAGAACACAAGACAGGAATCCACAGGATTCAAAGCAACACTGAGGAATCTATCACAAGGCAGTTCACAAAACAAACTCTGAAATGCCATAGGAAAGACATATCTACAGACAGAAATGCTCCTCTAAGCTGGAAGCCATCCTCTCATCACTGACAAAAGCTTCCTTTGAAAATTTCAGAATTCCTTCCAGAGGATAAGCCTACAAACCCTATCAAATGCTGCTCTTCCCAACGTTTCCACAGGAGGGCGGCAAAGACGTCAATGCTGTTCAGCCTGAAAGAGCCTGCTCAGAGGCTCACTCGCTTTATGGAGCTTTTGTAAAAATGTGAACATCAGTGTCCAGCAAACCTTCCTCATGGGGAAATCTGTTCAGCCCCCTTGCTCGCTAACACTCTATCGGGAAGGAAGGCAGACAGATATCTGCATAACAGCCACAGCACCTCTCTCCACACTGCACACTAAAAACGTAACTGACCTCACCATTTTCTGCATCAAGAGACTCCTTTCTAAGGATCGTTTATACATAAACAGCAATCCTTGGTAAAAATCTCCTTCTCACTGAGCACTCATAGAATACTCCCTTCTCAAACAAAACTAACACATTATACAGCCAACTGTCTATTTCGCCAAAGATGGCCAAAGTCACCAATTGTAGGCACAGGGAAAAAGCAAGTGGTGATGGCATGTCTAGGTTGAACAAGTCAGTATGACAATAAAATGACACTTCTTTATGGATCCCTTACTTCTACTCTTTTAAATGAGAAATCATAAATGCCCCACAAACACAAGGACATCCTCCTGAAACCAGAGAGCTTTGCCACACACCTCTCAGTATGGCCCACACACGTATGACACCTACATTTGTAATAACTGCACAGAACAACTGTGACACCACACCATGACATAACCACATCACATTCTATGGTAGGAATCATGGAAACATCAAAGTCTATGTTCCTCTATCAATCATGACACCCCCCCTCCCATGCCAAGAAATATTTAACACTCCTCCCTGACCTTTTGGGGTTATCATAAGGCTAACAGTAAGGGAGGAGACAAAAATAATGGATGGTGATCACTGAATACAATGCAAACAATGATCCCTAAATTATGGCCCCATCTGACTGAAGAACAGCTGGAAAGGAGTCCATTGGAATACAAAGGAGGCATCATCACACACTCAGGGTGGGAAACAATACCTCCCCCTACAGCACACGTCTCGCAGGCTGAGACCTTGAAATCAAGGTCTGGACTAGCCTGAAAATGATGAGGACTCCTTTTCTGGGCTGATGTCACACTCGAATGACTGGATGATATCAAATAAGCACAGTTTCTTCAGACAGTATGTGACACAGTTATAAACCAGAGAAATAAGAAAATCATTGCCTCTTTTTAAATCTCACATAGGACTCGGTGACACCATTCCCACCATACACGTTTCCATCCCACCATTTCCATTGCAAACCTCATTGGCTAAAGCATTCCTCCTCCAAACTTAAAACCTTAGCCATGTGGGCCACTGTGTAAGATCATCACCATGGACTACATCCTCTGTGACTAATCTTGCCATGACTTATGAAACACCACACAACCAATTCCTAACTCTCTCTTTGGATTCCAAGCAGGAAACCGCATTTTAAATTAGGAATAGAAGGACTCACAACACCAACTTTCTTTCTCAAGTCACCTCACTTCTTCCTGTTTCCTTTGGACACCTCATCATTCTGAAATCTCCAACACTCAATAGAATGCTCATGTCTTCACCCAACCATAGCAACATATTCTCCTCTCCATTTTAGCTGCAGGAAATGGGACCTAGACTCAATATCAAGAAACCATGGAAACATACCTCACAACACCCAGGCTTACTTTTTGGTAAGTACTGGAAAAGCTAGTAAAGCCTCCTGTGCCCTTCCTCAAAAATGCTGATAGGTACAGACTGACACTCCAAGACCAAGGAGAAAGTCACCTCACTCTAGTATCACACAGACCTTCACCATGAGCACTGTGGCCTCTACATAAGAAATCTACCCCATGCTCATTACAGAAGCATGTCTGTTGCATCCACCACATTCCCTGGACTTATCACCCTCTGACTATCACTCATTTTTGTCCTTACTAAATTTCTTGAAAGGCAAAATATTCAAAAATGAAGAAGATATCAAACAAGCACTGGCTTGAGTTTTCGCATCAAAAGATAAAAAGATTTTTCAAAAATTGGAAACAAAAATTGCCCTCATGCTGGCAAGAAATCATTAATAATAATGGCAATTACATTATGTAACAAAGTTTATTGACAGCAAGAAAAATTTGTATTTTGTTTTATACCAGAAACACATCACATTTTCCATTAGACCTTATATTTTCCATTCCTTCTCCTAGCAGCCTATATGGCTAACCCTTGATGCTCCTTAGAGCACCTAAAACTTCTCCATCCCTCCGTAGATCAGCAACCTGGAGTAAAAAAGCTGCATAAAAAGGACAGACAACAGATCCAACCTAGGAGACATGACATTCTATCCAGAATTGTCTTCTTCAAGGTCCCATCACATTCACCCTACAGGAATGATGGCGTTGGATGCACATAGTCTGACTCACTGTGCACACACTTCAAATAGCTCAGCCTAGTCCCTCTGAGTCATCCAATACCCATTCCATTCAAAAGCATATGGAACTACAAAGCAACTGAAAACTTTGATAAATTCCTATTTTTAATCCTCAAGTCTTCCACCCACATTTTCCCCATTACAAACTTAAAATACCAGCACATACTGGAAAACACTGAACTCCTCAAGTGTCCTTGAGGCACACACATCTCTACAGACACTCCCTGCTCTCAGCACCACCTCCAGATGGTGGCTTACAGCTAGGTCCTTATATATCCTAAGTGAGCAAGCATTATACAGAAGCAGATGTGGCAGTTAGCTATTCGCTAGGGAGGTCGCACGCAGCATAGCAACAGGGGCCGGGTTCAGCTTAGTGGCAAATTTCAAACATAAACTTCTGATAAGGGTCTCTGACCTTCTTTGTTCTCAGCCTCACAGGGGCCCTATCAGCACTCCCTGTTCCTGCTCCTTCAACAGTTACACTCTGGCAGCCACAGCACACCTCCCTGAATCTAACAGATACCGTGAATCTCACTGATCCAAAGGACCTCCCTCCATCCCTTAGCTCTGTCTCTACGAAACACACTGACTGTGAACACTGCCTCCCCTGCCCTCTTTCCTCATGCTCGGTTCTCCTTACCTACAAGGAACAAACACCTCCTCAGGACCCCTGCACCCACACTTTAACGTATCTCCTTACACTAACTTCGGAAGTCTCACTCAAATAGCAAGTAGTAACCTACACTCACCCCCTTCACCATCGTCCATTCACACATTAAATAAACTATAACATTTCTTACTATTACTTGCAATGCCCATGAATGTTTCATCTCTCTCTATGGCTATCGGTTACCAAAAAAAACATATCCAATAAAATCATGCATCTCCTTAGAAATACTGATGTCAACCATGTACACTTTCTGGCCCTGGTTGGGCGCCTCAACGCAGTCCACACTGACGACGCAGGAAATGATCATGGGTTCCACCTCTGAACAACCCCCCCCCACGTGTCAATACACTTCCAGAGAGCACAGCTCCATGGAGCACCTAAGTGAAACAGCATGACTCCATGCCCCCCTTTCTTCTCCACCACCCTCCCTCTGATAACCGCTTCACTTTTCTCTATCTCCATGAGTCCACACAGCCTATCTACCTTTTCCTCTGAGGACCTGTGACAGAACTCCCAGGTGGCTAAGGCATGCACTAAACT
>NW_027095737.1:71132-171374 GCF_036850995.1 Saccopteryx leptura
ACGTGCTTCCGGAGCTGTGAGGCGTGCATCCCACGTCACTGGAAGTAGTAACTGTATGTGAGTGATGCCATGCTTTGCGTCTCTCACTGACCACCAATTAAAGAGGTAACCTCTTCCGGAAGTGTGGCGGGGGCCGGATAAATGGCCTTAGGGGGCCGCATGTGGCCCGCGGGCCATAGTTTGGAGACCCCTTGCCTTAAGGTATACCACATTCTTATGTCAAGAGACTATAAGACAACGGCCCCTGTAAAATGTTCTATGTTCAAGACGTCCACAGGAGAGCACCACAATAACTTTTTAAAAAGCCTTTTTTAGGAATCCTTTTCAGTCAGCGAGGGGCCCCAAGAAACACAGTGACTAACAGCAGAACTGAGCCAGATAAACTTTTCAGTGGGAGCAATGGAGGAACCCTTGACACAGGACATCTTTTCCTAACAGAATGTGAAAAGGAATGACCTCAGAAATGACAGAGCCCTTTCAAGGGAGCTGTCGCTCTCGCCCAGAGAAAAAGCTTCCTTTCCAAAAGCCAAAGTCCTAGGAACCATAGAAATGGGGCCATTTCGGCGGATGCCAGTCTCGTGATTCACGATCTAAATCCCCTAAATTATAAGAACAAAGACACTTTGGGGCTCGCACAGATGACGTCATGGTTCTCCTGTGAAGTGCAGCAGAATTTCCTACATGGCGGCACACAGGAGCGCTACCGGAGGGGAGCATGCGAACTGCTTACTCCGACGACGCACTTCCTTGATCTGTGGCGTCTGAGGAGGGAGCTGTTACGCAGGAACAAGTCAGGCCAAGCAGGGACAGAGGCGGTACCCGCGGCGGGGTCTCTGACAGAAGCACAACAAGATCACGCGCATGAGGCGACTGGGGAACACGCAGGACCTCGCGGGACCCCGCACTTGTTCTTCCCTATCCCCACAGTTCCCTAAAACCCACCGCCCCAAACAGATGGGCTATTTCCTTTTTCGTAGAGAACTCAGGATCTCGTCCCTCACCAACACCTTGAATTTCAAGTCATTTTACCTATAAACCCCGGGAAATGAAAACAGTGTCCCCTCACGACTCACCTCTGGTAAAAGTAAAGGGTTAGGAAAAACACTGTACTGTGCACTTATACAAGATGCCCTTGGGGAAAGTAATACCTACTTGAGCAGTGTCTGAATTCTGTACTAATGCCGACAACGCTCCCAAAACTACTTCCGGTGCTGCATCCCTCACCCATTCCTCAGCTCTCTAGGGGGCAAACCTGACAGGCCGCTGCAGCCAAACACCACTCGTCACTCCCCTGTCACTCCCCTCCCTTCACAGACTGAACCACAACTACCCCGAGTCTTCTCAGGCCTTTCCCTTTCCTTGCAAACACAGAAAACTACACCTCTAACGAAGTGACACCCAGTAACACATAAACATAGCAACGAAGACACTTTTTGTTTGATGTCTATGCTCCCCTCCCAACACCAGCACTCAGGCAGTGACGGTGTGAGAAGTAAGAGGCTCGTTTCACGAACCTCTCCGTTCCTTGCGGTCAGGTCCTGTCTGCTCCCTTCCTCGGACCTCCGGACCCTCCGCAGTGACACAGACGGCTCCCAACAACACGGGCTGGGTCACTGTTCCCACGCAGCTCTGAACAAAGTAACTCCTTCCCTCCTACCGCGCCCCGGGACGGTGCAGGACGGGGAAACTGAGGCGGAGGTGAGGCAGGAGCCTCTCGCGGCGCTCCCTCTCGGATCCCGGGCCGCCTCCACCCCCCACCTGACCGCGTCCTCGTGCCCGCCCCGCCCGTGAGAAGCTGAAGGACTGAACATGAGACTCACCTGCGACCCAGCGCGCTCCGCTCTGCGCTCTCGGCCTTTCCACAAACAGAAGGGATCCCCAAGCCCAGAAACCTCCCAGGTCCCGTGGTCCCGTCCACCTCCCTTCCAGACCTTCTGTCGGGTCAGGCCTCCTCAGGCCATCGTCCGGGCACAGACGGACTGGGGCTGTCTCTCCTTCTGTGGCAAACCCTCCCGTCCGCCCCGAGCCTCCCCAGTCCGCCTCTGAGCGCACCGCTCCCCAAAACCTCTTCCCCGAGCCTCCGAGATCAGCGACTCTCATGCACCCCCCCTCTTCCGGACCGCCCAGGACAGTCCCGTCCTCCTCCGACCGCGGGCCCGGCGCCCCTCCTTTCTCGGCCTCGCGCCTCTACCCACCGACCTTGCTCGGTACCACGGCCAGCATTCGCCAGGCGCTCTCAGGCGGCCCGCCCTTCTCCCTCTTCCCGGGGACTGCGCCTCCTCGCTCCCTCCGCCTGCCTGTCACCTGTCACAGACCTGCTGGCCTTCTCCTCACGTGCTCGCGCTGCAGTCACCGTGCCTCGCCTCAGTTCCATCGCCCAGACCTCCGCCTCAGCGGTGCTGTCCCGACTCCCGCCCCTCAGCGCCGAGGGGTAGCTGCGTCCACGCTGCGCGCCGGACTCGCGCTGCCGAGGGGAGGGGAACGCGGGAGGGACAGCGGTCCGCCCCAGCGAGACCTCAGCTGAGGAGGGCTGCCTGACAACGGCATTCCGGGGGTGCGGAGAGCTTCCAACAGCCACGAGAACAGGAACTGTCCCCAAAGTTACTCTGGAACCAGCTGGAGAGGGTAATGTTTCTTTAAGGGTTTTACATTCAGAGCCCTCTCTCTCACCTACCAGAACTGTAACACCCAGTTAGTAAGGTTGATACCGCACAGACATTGACACCAGCGAACAGATTACCACACAACACACACAATCTATTGTGGCTCGTGGCTTAGATGACAAAGTAAGCAATAAAAAAGATGCCACTTTAGATTTAGGCAACTGCTATGCAGCAAAACAACAGAATGCTATCCGGAACAGTCACAAATGATCCGGGACCACCTTTCTTTGAAAAAGCAGCCTGGAGGCTGAGAACTAAAGTGCAGAAACCGAATCACAGTGGCTGTCTGCACATAGCATTGTCCAGTCCGCCATACGTGATGTGGTCGCTCACAACTCAAGCCAGGTACAAAAAGCGACCAATGGGAACGCCAAGAAACTGCAAATATTGATCGACTTATGACCTATACAACTTACCACCATTCGACTGTATGACCACAATCGCTACCCACGACTGCTCCGCTTCTGGCAGCCCAAGCTATGTCCAGCTGGGTGTATGACAGTGTGGACAGGCTCCAGCAACACTACCATCTCAGCGTGCACCATTTCAAGTGTTATCCCAGACTCAGTACAGCAATTCGTGTTTTGTGTCTTGGATATTTTTCATCAAACCCCTCCCAAGATGTCTACCAAGAGGAAATTGTCTTTGCAAATATTAAAACAGTTGTACTGGTAATGCAGTGTTTCACTTAAACCTGATGAATGTAAAGATATAAAACAAAATGGTGTAAAGATGATAACAATGACATAAAATGAACAAAGAAAATTATGATATATAAAAATAATGAAATAAAATTATGAGAAAATATGACTTAAAGATTTTTATATCATTTCACAGTACTGTACATGTACCCTAGTCAAGTTATGACCGAATCGTGTTATGGCAGGTCTGTTGACAATGATCATGGTCATAAGTTGAGCAGTAGTTGTACAGTGAACAATGATTGGTTCTTTGTATGTCTCTCCCCCAATGCCCTATCACTAAACTCAGTAAATGAAATATAAGGAACAACAACACAACTTTTTGTACAGCGCCCTTGCTCTGCTGTTCCCTTAATGACTGAGAGTCTTTCTGCCACACTTTCTCCTCTCTTCAACATTCATACAGGTCCTGTACACATACACTCGCCTCCTGGGAAGCTGCTCAGGTGCACTGCGCTGCCACAGCAATTGTAGATCGGACCATCTGAAGCAGCGAGCAGTGTATGGCAAATGACCTCACTCCACACCACTGTCCTGGGTATTCCCAGACCCTTGGTGGCACGAGTGCCCCGTGAGTCAGATGGGCAGATCCAGGAACCCCTGCATGCTGAGAGGAAAACATATCCGAACAATACTCCCACTGAAACCCCTGTAGGCAACTGTCCTTGCCTCTTAACTCAATCCTTCCTCCTGGTGCTGCAATGGAACCGACAGTCTTCATGTTTTACTTTCCACAGTTCACCACCTACAGACCTGCTTCTTCACATGTTGAACACGTGCCCCACAGAGCACCTCTCAGATGACACAAAGCAGACACGAAATCACTTATATAAAGCTTCTCATTCTCGGAACACCATGCCTCCAGACTGTAACTCGCAGAACATATTAAAAATACTGTTACTGATTTATTTTTCAATCAAAGTGAAAGTCATACAAACAGTATACAAAGAATGATATCAATTTTCCAAAGATGTCTACAAATTTCTTAAGATATAAATTAAAACCTCATCAAAATGTTTACTAACATGGTGTTATTTTCCGGTCACCGTTTGAAATAAGTGGAGGAATAGCCTGACCAGATGATGATGCAGTGGAGAGTATGTGAACCTGGCACTCTTTGAGGACCCAGCATCAGAAACTTGAGGTCACTAGATCGGTCAAACACTCATCCAGTTTGAGTATGCAGTGAGTTGCTTCAGCATGGCATCATGTACAGGAATCCATGTTCTCTGGCTGGAGCCCTTCTTCTGACACAGTCAACGGACACCGCAGGGGGAAGTTGCAATGGCCGTTCCAAACTGCTTTGCAGATCAGCAGCACGGATGCAAGAAAATTACCTCTTATAAAATACTATTAATTCCCATTTTCCCCACTAGAGGGCAGCAAAGTAATGTATCCTTTCCCATTGACCCCTGTTCAAGTGGTATTCCCCAAATGCAGAATGCATGACAGTGTGCATCAGAGGATGACAAAGGATCCCACACTTGAAGAAGAGAGGATCCCAAGCTGATGGGTCTCATTCATCACACTAACAGGAGAAGGCATGACACAAAACAGCACAGAGAAGTCAGGACCCCACGCACTCAATGGAGGCTCTGGGGAGCACTGCAAGTACCAACATAGGACCAAGGGCTTCAAAGCTAAAATTTATTCCCAGACATAATCCTGGACACAAAGATCAAGACTTAGAAACAGGGTGATCCACGCTGAGACAGAACCTTTCATGTTAAGTTCCATACATCACAATGTAAAAATAGAAGGTCACATAAATTTAAGTCCATGAAAGCCTCAGATAGAACCACACCAAAAAATAGAACACACACCAGAGAAGCTGCCCTATTCACTGTAGCCCAAGAACAGTAGGCTCTGGGCAAAAGTCTCACAGCTATGAACAGGATCTGCAGCACAGTGAAGACAGAAAGAAGAAAAGCAAAGGATAGATTCCCCCCGCAATAGCTGAATCAGGCACAGTGGGATGACAGGCACCACTACCTAATAAGATAGTGAGGGAACTACCAAAGGAAGACAATTGAAATTATGAAACAATTAACTAAATAGCCTAATAATAAAGAGAAAACAATTAAATAAAGGGAGAAATGAATCATTGGAAGACAAACTATGAAATTGAATGAAGAATAACTACATAAAATATAAGGAAGCCAAATAAAAGAAGTGATACTTATAAGCAGTCACCTAAGGGAAGACAAGGCAAAGACCTAATGGTCAAAAAGACCCTTGGTCCCAGCACACTCTGCTGTACCACACTGACTGAAAAAGGAAACAGAATGACCCAAAGCGTTCCTTCCCTTTTCAAGAAATAGTCTCCGTGTCAGCACTGCAGCAGTTTCAGAAAGTAGCTATGTCACAGCAATCAATCTCTCATAGCCTATTATTCCTACTATGAATTGTACAGGGAATTTGAACATACATGGTGACACCATAGTCACCATAGTCACTTATTCACTGTGTGGGAAACCTCAGGGACATGTACGTGTTCACAAGAACCAATACCTGCCAAAGGCGGACTTTCCATCAAAGACTGTTATTCTCAAGATGTCCAGTAGAGGGCACCAGAAACGTTTCATTATTTCAGGTGCCCTCCTCTCAGGCCTTTTTCTCAGGATCCATAGTAACCAGAGGCAGAGGTCAGACAGTGAGAAAATTTAACACTGCCAAACAATATACAGCCCTGTCATGGGACTTCTGATTAATCTCAGTAATAACAAAGGAATGACCTCAGGAACTGCACAGCCCTATCACCTAACCTGTGATTTGCAACCACACAGTCGTGTCAACTATCACTTCCATTTTCAGTCTTATAAATGAATTAAAGAGGACCAGCATTGCATGGCACCACTTTTCTTACATAGACAGAGGGAGAGACCAAGAGAGGGATAGATATTGACAAATAGAAAAAGAAACAAATAGGAACCATCTATTGTTTTTTGAGGCACCTTACCTGGTCAGCAATTGCTCTCTCATATCTGCCATGAAGGGAGAGCAGGAACCTGCTGCTCAAGCCAGCAACCTTGATGTTGAGGCCAGTGATCCTTGGGATCAATTCAGTGACCACGGAGTCATATCAATGATCCCACATTCAAACCAGAAGTCCTAAGGAACCCATGTGCAAGCTGCATGAGCCAGTACTCACACCAGAGATCTCAGGGTCTTTAACCAGGGTACTGTACATCTCAGTCTGACATTGTATCCAATTGGCCACCACGTGGACAAGAAAAAGCAGTCTTCACATACAGGATTGGCGATCTGGGTAAAGAACTCAGTAGACACATCCTGCACCATGTCACTGGATCATGAAGGGGATAGGAAAGCATTCTCCCTGAGAAAAAATCAGTGACATTTTATGACCACATCCTTCAACTGTGAGTGGACACAGTACAGGAAGGCAGAGTAATGGATGATGCCACAGGACCTCATGCGTGCACTTCTGAGGGATTACAGAGAGAACATGGAGATCTGCCATGGAAGCTGATGCCGATTCACCCTTACAGGCTAACCTTCCCTGAGACATGAGCACTGGGACCAGGGAGCACATACATGGGTACTGGCAGGCAGATGTACAGATGGCACACCACCTGTATTGGGACCGCTCCTGAAATCCTGGAATGTGCAGTCAGGACACGTCCTAATCCTCTGACTGTTCCAAGGCACCTCTGCATGGAATACAGGGATTCCCTGTCATAACACTGCTGTGTCCTCTCACCCTGTGCATGACTCCTCTTGACAAATCACTATAACTGCTGGCCATACACATGTAATTCACATTGGCTACGAGGAGAAAACTGGCCCCCCTCAAAGGCATCTTCATCCCAACATCTCTGTGCAGAGAAGGCACCCTTCATTGAATTCCAGGGAGGTGAAATGATCGGGGAGAGCAGGTCAAGTGCAACTCCCAACATGTCCTCTGGGCAACAGCACTCGAGAACGAAAATGTAAATATGGATTCGAGTGCAGAAGAACTTGCCCTCTGAGGACATACAGGATCCTTCCTCACCACCCCAGTATTCAACATATACAAGCATGGGTCCCCCAAGAGTACGGAGGTATATCTCTGACTCTTTATGGAGTGTGGACACTGTCCCCCAATAAAAATAGTGCTCCCTTTCCTGCTACCCCAGGGCCGACATAGTGAGAAAACCAGAGTAACAGGCAAGAGCACAGATGCTTCAGACAACATCTCGTGCTAACGGGACCAGGAGGGTCATGGGTAACTCATACATGCATTGAGAGGTTTAGACATGAGGGATGGGAAATAAAGCACATATCCCACAACTGCAGGAGTGAAGGTACATATCCTCCCCTGAGAAAAGTACTTCCTGTGCTCCCATGACCCGTGAACTTCATCGTCACATTCCAGTAACGCCTCCGAAGCTGAGAAAGAGTACAGGTGCCATAGATAGTCATACTAAATTTGCATCAAGACAACAGCTAGCATTTATAAAAAATGTGCTTTCAGCCAACAAAATCACTGCACAGCTTATCAAAACAGTCTATGGTAGCACACTGTAATGCACACTATGGTTACAGTCCAACAAAGTACTGATCAAACACCTGACAAACTCCTTGGTACTTGAAAATAGCAAAATGAGAGAAAGTCCCATAGTAATGCAATTGTTAGCAGAAAAACCAAGAGCTTTTCACATATTTCACCCAGAAAACTCACTTGGAACCAGGAAAGAAGGGCTTTGCAGCACCCAGCACTGAACAGTGATGAAACACCTTGACTTCCACACTCAGGGAGCCCTGGGAGAAACAGACACATGGAATCAATGCACTCAGCACCAATGGAATCAATACACCAGCAGCTGAAACCCTACAGAAGGAACAGAACTCTATTCCAAATGCGGTATCATTCCCTTCTCAGATCGATAACAAGGTGGAAAGAACACATGTAGTGAAGCACTATCTGCTCATCCAGGACAAAAAAATCACATCCAACAATGCAAACAGAGGCTGATATGCACACTGGACACACAGTAATGGGACCTGAAACCCATACTCATGCTAAGGGAACCCACCTCAATGCCAAGGACAAGTTAGGCACAGGTTGGATACATGGACAAGCACTGTGCCCCCAGAAACCCTGGGGAGAAGCAGAACTATGGAAAATATGAACAAAGTCCTCAAGCAACACAGAATGAGCATTTCAGCAAACAAGCAAGCAAATGGTGAGACAGAGAGAAAATATGACAGATGAAGCCAGGACTGTAACTCCGAACAGCCAATCTGATAGAAACCTTTCTGAACTTAGGGTGAAAAAACAAACAAACATGAAAACAAAACTCTGAAAGCCTCACATCCCCAACAAACCCAACAGCAGAATAATAAGAAAGGGAATGGAACGAATAAGCAGAGCACTTACAGGTCCTGAAAACCAGAAAAGCAGTAATGTAGACATGTACAACCTCTGCAGCCATCCATTACATAATGACAGCTACTAATTTTCAACAGCAGTTTGTCATTTTTGGCAAGTGGACTAATCAACAAAAATGTACTGGAAACATAATCACTGAAAAGCACTTTATGTCCCTGTTGGTGGAAAAAACCTTCAGGGCCTCTTGATGATGTCAAAACCCAGCACCAAGAAAGCAAAAGTAGTGCCATCCCCACTTTGCTCACTGCATGAGTCCCGCTTTCTATTCCCCTGGGGTGGCCTCTACTGAAAAGTTCTTTCAAAGGTACATGCACCATGATGGCAAATGTCCTACTGTCACAGTGATCACACCATTACCGTAAAGTGGGGCCTGTCACAGCAGCTCTGCATCATATGAAATGATGAACAAGCTGTGACACACAACCAACACCAGGTCCAATGTGAGCAAGCCACACACACACACTCAGGCACAAGTCATCAGCATCCAACCACAGACAGGTACACAGACATGGTACAGAACACAAAACCTACAGTAAAGAGAGAAGATGACAGAGACATATATCAAGCCCTTTTTTTTACCAGGCCACATCCATCAAAACAGACTTCAATGCTACCCAAGGACTGCACCCTGAAACATGGGAATCAAAGGCAATTTCTAAGCAACATAGGACACCCAACAACCATAATGAGAATGCACAAAGTACCCTACACCACATTCCCCAGCAGGAAAAACACACCACTGTCAGCAATGCACCACAGGCCGAACAGACAGACACCCCGCCCAGCTGCTATATCCAGACAAAACCAGGTCCTCCTGATAAACACACACACAGCGTTCTGTAAACAGCACATAAATTAAGCAAATAAATAGACTTAGGAGAGGCACTGAGCCTATGTCCAGTTAGAAACATACAGCAACAGTTATTGGTAACATCTCAGAGACACTCTGTGAACATGGAAGTCATTGAACCTTGACATTCCCTCTCAGCCTACATCTAGTCACAAAAAATACCAACAAAATGAATGCAGAGATCAGTTTCCCTAAGTAAGTACAACCCCTTCACGAACTCCCACCTACAGCACCTTCAAAACAAAGAGGGTGACAGCCCTCCATCTCCCACAACAATCTGTTCTGAGCACGCAAGAAATAGAGGGCCAATTACTTTCCTCAGCACCTTCTTGATGATCCCATCAGACTGGCCAGGTATACATCACACATTCATCAGCTTAAAAAAACATATTAGAAACCCATTCACATGAAACTACCGGAAACAACATGTCACTATACCTAATGTGAAATGTGAGGGACTGAGTTAATGAGCTCAAAAGTCAGAGAGAAAATGGTCGTCATGCAGGGAAAACAGGACTGACAAAGGAATGCTGCACAGCCTCCTGTAAAAACCTAACACACGGGAGATGAGACTAATGAGCCATGGAACTGCTGCTGAGAATGCCAACAGTAACAGTGAGTGGACCTTGGCAAAGCCATCTCCCTGCAGCAGACCACTGGATGGACATCACTTACAGTACCAGGAGTACCACTCACGTCTATCATCTCGGGCCGCTGTCTTAAACTCAGACATCATGCACGGTGGAGCACAGGAAATACAGAACTGTCACTGTCACCACAGTGGAATTCTCTCAGTTAAGGAACACCTCTTTAAGAAGATGAACCACAATATTGCCTATCGCAGTGATGTCATCACTCATGAAGCAGAAGATAACTTGAAATAACTTCTCCTGCCCAGAAATATTGACATTCACATACACACACAATCCACCAGACAGGAAATAGGTCAGGAATTCCTCTTATCAATGAAAAAAAGTCCCTGAACCCTCAGTGATCAGTGAGCCACCGTGATGACACAGAAGAGCATATGCAATAACATAGAAGGAGGGAATGACCCAACTGTAGGACAGTCATGGAGATGGCATTGTGTTTTCCAGAAAAGGGTCGCATACCCCAACAACAGAAGGAACTGACACCTGCAACGGACAGACAGTTTCAGAGACAATGAGAAACAGTGATGCTTGCAAAGACTGGAGTGTCTTAAAGCAGAGGTCCCCAAACTGCAGCCCCCTAAGGCCATTTATCTGGCCCCAACGCAAATCCGGAAGGAGCACCTCTTTCATTGGTAGTCAGTGAGAGGAGCATATTGACCATCTCATTAGACAAAAGCAGGCCCATAGTTCCCATTGAAATACTGGTCAGTTTGTTGATTGCAATTTACTTGTTCTTTACTGTAAATATGGTATGTCTTCCCATTTTTTTTAAATAAATTTTTATTAATGTTAATGGGATGACAATAAATCAGGGTACATATATTCAAAGAAAACATGTCTAGCTTATCTTGTCATTAAATTATGTTGCATACCCCTCACCCAGAGTCAGATTGTCCTCCGTCACACTCTATCTAGTTTTCTTTGGGCCCCTCCCCCTCCCCCTAGCCCTCTCCCTCCTTCCCTCCCGCGTCCTCCCTCCCCCATCCCTGGTAGCCACCACACTCTTGTCCATGTCTCTTAGTCTTGTTTTTATGTTCCACCAATGTATGGAATCATGTAGTTCTTGTTTTTTTCTGATTTACTTATTTCACTCCATATAATGTTATCAAGATCCCAACATTTTGCTGTAAATGATCTGATGTCATCATTTCTTATGGCTGAGTAGTATTCCATGGTGTATATGTGCCACATCTTCTTTATCCAGTCATCTATTGAAGGGCTTTTTTGTTGTTTCCATGTCTTGGCCACTGTGAACAGTGCTGCAATGAATATGGGGCTACATGTGTCTTTACGTATCACTGTTTCTGAAGTTTTGGGGTATATACCCAGTAGAGGGATTGCTGGGCCATAACGTAGTTCTATTTTCAGTTTTTTGAGGAACCATCATACTTTCCTCCATAATGGTTGTACTACTTTACAGTCCCACCAACAGTGGATGACAGTTCCCTTTTCTCCGCAGCCTCTCCAACATTTGCTATTACCCGTCTTGTTGATAATAGCTAATCTAACAGGGGTGAGGTGGTATCTCATTGCAGTTTTGATTTGCATTTCTCTAATAACTAATGAAGATGAGCATCTTTTCATATATCTGTTGGCCATTTGTATTTCTTCCTGGGAGAAGTGTCTGTTCATGTCCTCTTCCCATTTTTTTATTGGATTGTTTGTTTGTTTGTTGTTGAGTTTTATGAGTTCTTTGTAAATTTTGGATATTAGGCCCTTATCTGAGCTGTTGTTTGAAAATAACATTTCCCATTTAGTTGGCTGTCTCTTTATTTTGATGTCAGTTTCTCTTGCTGAGCAAAAACATTTTATTCTGATGTAGTCCCATTCATTTATCTTTGCCTTCACTTCTCTTGCCATTAGAGTCAAGATCATAAAATGTTCTTTAAAACCCAGGTTCAACCCTGGCTGGTTGGCTCAGTGGTAGAGCATCGGCCTAGCGTGTGGAGGATCCGGGTTCAATTCCCGGCCAGGGCACACAGGAGAAGCGCCCATTTGCTTCTCCACCCCTCCGCTGCGCTTTCCTCTCTGTCTCTCTCTTCCCCTCCCGCAGCCAAGGCTCCATTGGAGCAAAGATGGCCTGGGCGCTGGGGATGGCTCTGTGGCCTCTGCCCCTGGTGCTAGAGTGGCTCTGGTTGCGACAGAGCGACGCCCCGGAGGGGCAGAGCATTGCCCCCTGGTGGGCAGAGCGTCGCCCCTGGTGGGCGTGCCGGGTGGATCCCAGTCGGGCACATGCGGGAGTCTGTCTGACTGTCTCTCCCTGTTTCCAGCTTCAGAAAAATGAAAAAAAACCAACAACAACAACAAAAAAAACCCAGGTCCATGAGTTTAGTACCTATGTCTTCTTCTATGTACTTTATTGTATCAGGTCTTATATTTAGGTCTTTGATCCATTTTGAATTAATTTTAGTACACGGGGACAAGCTGTAGTCGAGTTTCATTCTTTTGCAAGTGGCTTTCCAGTTTTCCCAACACCATTTGTTGAAGAGGCTTTCTTTTCTCCATTGTGTGTTGTTGGCCCCTTTATCAAAGATTATTTGACCATATTTATGTGGTTTTATTTCTGGGCTTTCTATTCTGTTCCATTGGTCTGAGTGTCTATTTTTCTGCCAATACCATGCTGTTTTGATTATCATGGCCCTATAATATAGTTTAAAGTCAGGTATTGTAATGCCCCCAGCTTCATTCTTTTTCCTTAGGATTGCTTTGGCTATTCGGGTTTTTTTATAATTCCATATAAATCTTATGATTCTTTGTTCCATTTCTTTAAAAAATGTCATAGGAATTTTGATGGGAATTGCATTAAATTTATATATTGCTTTGGGTAATATGGCCATTTTAATTATATTTATTCTTCCTATCCAAGAACAAGGAATATTTTTCCATCTCATTGTGTCTTTTTCTATTTCTCTTAACAATGGTTTATAGTTTTCATTATATAGGTCCTTTACATTCTTTGTTATGTTTATTCCTAAGTATTTTATTTTTTTTGTTGCAATCGTGAAGGGAATTATTTTTTTGAGTTTGTTTTCTAATATTTCATTGTTGGCATAGAGAAAGGCTATGGAATTTTGTATGTTAGTTTTGTATCCTGCGACCTTATTGTATTGGTTTATTGTTTCTAGTAATCTTTATGTGGAGTCCTTCAGGTTTTCGATGTAAAGGATCATATCATCAGCAAAAAGTGATACCTTTACTTCTTCTTTTCCGATATGGATGCCTTTTATTTCTTTGTCTTGTCTGATTGCTCTGGCCAGAACTTCTAGCACCACGTTAAATAAGAGTGGAGAGAGTGGACAACCCTGTCTTGTTCCTGATTTAAGGTAGAAAGTCCTCAGTTTTATGCCATTTAATATGATGTTGGCTGATGGTTTATCATATATAGCCTTTATCATGTTGAGATATTTTCCTTCTATACCCATTTTGTTGAGTGTCTTAAACATAAAGTTGTGTTGTATTTTATCAAAAGCCTTTTCTGCATCTATTGATAAGATCATGTGGTTTTTGTTCTTTGTTTTATTGATATGGTGTATTTATGTTAAGCATTTTACATATGTTGAACCATCCTTGAGATTCTGGGATGAATCCCACTTGATCATGATGTATTATTTTTTTTTACTATGTTGTTTTATTCGATTTGCCAGTATTTTGTTTAGTATTTTAGCATCTGTATTCATTAGAGATATTGGTCTGTAGTTTTCTTTCTTTGTGCCATCCTTGCCAGGTTTTGGTATGAGGGTTATGTTGGCCTCATAAAATGTGTTTGGAAGTATTGCTTCTTCTTCAATTTTTTGGAAGATTTTGAGTAGAATAGGAAACAAATCTTCTTTGAATGTTTGATAGAATTCACTAGTATAACCGTCTGGGCCTGGACTTTTATTTTTGGGGAGGTTTTTAATAGTTTTTTCTATTTCCTCCCTGCTGATTGGTCTGTTTAGGTTTTCTGCTTCTTCATGACTCAGTCTAGGAAGGTTGTATTGTTCTAGTAATTTATCCATTTCTTCTAGATTGTTGTATTTGGTGGCATATAGTTTTTCATAGTATTCTACAATAATTCTTTGTATATCTATGATGTCTGTGGTGATTTCTCCTCTTTCATTTTGGATTTTATTTATTTGAGTCCTGTGCCTTTTTTCCTTGGTGAGTCTTGCCAAGGGTTTGTCAATTTTGTTGATCTTTTCAAAGAACCAGCTCCTTGTTTTATTGATTTTTTTCTATAGTTTTTCTGTTTTCTATTTTGTTTATTTCTGCTCTAATTTTTTTTATCTCCTTTCTTCGGCTGGTTTTGGGTTGTCTTTGTTCTTCTTCTTCTAGTTTCTTAAGGTGTGAAGTTATGTGGTTTACTTGGGCTCTCTCTTGTTTGTTCATATATGCCTGAAGTGATATGAACTTCCCTCTTATTACAGCTTTTGCTGCATCCCATAGATTCTAACATGTCGTATTGTCATTTTCATTTGTCTGTATATATCTTTTGATCTCTGCGTTTATTTCTTCTTTGACCCATTCATTTTTTAGAAGTATGTTGTTTAGTTTCCACATTTTTGTGGGATTTTTTTCCTCTTTTTTGCAGTTGAATTCTAGTTTCAAGGCTTTATGATCAGAGAATATGCTTGGTACAATTTCAATTTTTCTAAATTTGCTGATATTGTCTTTGTGGCCCAACATATTGTCAATTCTTGAGAATGTTCCATGTACACTAGAGAAAAATGTATACTCTGTCGCTTTGAGATGAAGTGTCCTGTAGATGTCTATCATATCCAGTTGTTCTAGTATTTCGTTTAAGGCCAATATATCTTTATTAATTCTATGTTTGGATGACCGATCTAGAGCCGTCAGTGGTGTATTGAGGTCTCCAAGTATGATTGTATTTTTGTCCGTTTTTGTTTTTAGGTCAATAAGTAGCTGTCTTATATATTTTGTTGCTCCTTGGTTTGGTGCATATATATTAAGGATTGTTATGTCTTCTTTTTTTTTTTTTGTATTTTTCTGAAGCTGGAAACGGGGAGAGACAGTCAGACAGACACCCGCCTGCGCCCAACCGGGATCCACCCGGCACGCCCACTAGGGGCGACGCTCTGCCCACCAGGGGGCAATGCTCTGCCCCTCCGGGGCATCACTCTGCCATGACCAGAGCCACTCCAGTGCCTGGGGCAGAGGCCAAGGAGCCATCCCCAGCACCCAGGCCATCCCTGCTCCAATGAAGCCCAGCTGCAGGAGAGGAAGAGAGAGACAGAGAGGAAGGAGGGGGAGGAGTGGAGAAGCAAATGGGTGCCTCTACTATGTGCCCTGGCTGGGAATCGAACCTGGGTCCCCCACACGCCAGGCCAATGCTCTACTGCTGAGCCAACCGGCCAGGGCCTGTTATGTCTTCTTGATTCAGTGTCTTCTTAATCATTATGAAATGACCATTTTTGTCTCTGAGTACTTTTTCTGTCTTGTCGTCAGCATTATTAGATATGAGTATCGCTACACCTGCTTTTTTGGGGGGTGTTGTTTGCTTGGAGTATTGTTTTCCAGCCTTTCAATTTGAATTTGTTTTTATCCTTGTTGCTTAGATGTGTTCCTTGTAGGCAGCATACAGTTGGATTTTCTTTTTTAGTCCATTCTGCTACTCTGTGTCTTTTTATTGGTAAGTTTAATCCATTTACATTTAGTGTAATTATTGACACTTGTGGGTTCCCTATTGCCATTTTATAAATTGCTTTCTGTTAGTTTTGTATCTTGTTTGATTCTTCTCTTTTGTTTTTCTATCATTTGTTTTTGTTTGTTTGTATTTCTTACTTCTTTCCTCTGTTGCTACCTTTTTTAAGTCAAGTGTTTTTGTGGTGGTTTTTCAAGGGTGGTTACCATTAAGTAATGAAAAGGGTACCTACCATATTCATTGTAGTACCCTATCTTATGAGTATTTCTGCGCTTCATCATCCTTTGCTACTGTTAATCTCCAACCTCTCCCTCCCCTTTTTTTTTTGTTGTCACAGTATAAATTTGGTTTTATTGTGTTCTTGGTGGAGCTATTACTTGTGGTTTTGTTTTGTTTTGTTCTTTGAATCTGGTTGGAAAACCCCCTTTAGTATTTCCTGAAGTGGGGGCTTTCTGATGATAAATTCCCTCATCTTTTCTGTATTTGTGAATGTTTTTATATCTCCTTCGTACTTGAAGGATAGCTTTGATGGGTATAGTATTCTTGGCTGAAAGTTCCTCTCTTTCAGGGCTTTAAATATTGGGGTCCATTCTCTTCTAGCTTGTAGAGTTTCTGCTGAGCCTCTAGGCCTGTTCAGTGCCTAGCATTCAGTTGGACCACTCAACCCAGGCTTTCCACATTTTGTAGCCTGTTTTGGCTGGGAAGGAGAGGCACTAGTCGCTGCTTGCTGTATAGATCTTAATATCTGCCAAGTCCCTCTTGTTAGCATATATCCCTGAATATGGAGGCTCTGTAAATCAGAAGTTGCCCCCGCCCCTTTAGCTAGAGGCACTAAAAAATATCATGCTTCTTGTCTTGGATCGCTGAAATGAGAGAGATCTTATCAATTAGAGCCCCGTGGGTGCGCAGATTTCGTGGGTTAAGCTAATTTCAGTGATTGGATCCGCAGCTGTACTCCAGAAAGTATTTCAAGCTGCCTGCGTGCCCCTCCCCCAACGCTTGATTGTTAGCTTGAATGGCTGGGTGAGGTGCCCCGCCCACGGAGAGAAGCTCGGGCATAGGGAAGATAGCTTTGGCACCCTTCCCGCTTGCCTTGCCGCTGGCGGCTGGGGTGCACTGGGCGTGTGGGAGAATGGGGCACTCTGAGTGTGTGGGTGAGTGGGGTGCTCTGGGTGTGTGGGCGAGTGGGATGTTCAGGGCACGCGAGGGAATGGGGTGCTCTTGGCACGCCGGTGGCTGGGGACGCTCGCTCGCATTGCGTGGGCCACTGGGGACACTTGCAGTGCAGAGGAGCTCGCTCTGCGACCAGACCACGGCACGGGGCAAGCATGCGGTTTCTCACGGCACGCCAGCGGCTGCGAGCAGTGCTCAGGCTGTTCCTCCCTGAGTGTGGGCAGGCAGTTGCACGCGTGGGTTGACTCACCACAGGTGCACTCCCTCCTCAGCTTGAATGAACGTCCGTGTGGTAGTTAGCTTCCTCCACACCCTCAGCTCCGTCCCGTCTCTCAGATTCAAGTGATAACAGCCCTTTCACCTTCAGTGTGTGTGGAACTCCGGAATGCTCTGAGGATAAATTTTTCTGTTTCTAGTTGATAAATTTGTTGAGATTTTGGGGAAATCTGTCGTACGCACTACTCATGGCACCATTTCCGTGACGTCACTCCACCTTTTGTTTTTTGTTGTTTTTTTTTTTTACTTTAAAATAAGATATGTGCAGTGTTTCTGACCTGTGGTGGCACAGTGGATAAAGTGTCAACCTGGAAACGCTGAGGTTGCCGGTTCAAAACCTTGGGCTTGCCTGGTCAAGGCACATATGGGAGTTGATGCTTTCTGCTCCTCCCCCCTTCTCTCTCTCTCTCTCTCTCCCCTCTCTATAGTGAATAAATAAAATCTGTATAAAAATTAAAGATATGTGCAGTGTGCATAGGGATTTGTTCATAGTATTTTTTATATTCCAGCCCTCCAATGGTCAGAGGAACAGTGAACTGGCCCCCTGTGTAAAAAGTTTGGAGACCCCTGTCTTAAAAGGTCCTTTGAGAAAGGATATCAAAAATTAGAAACTTTTCCCTTCACTGCTGCTATTCCCAGAATGGCCACATGGTGGCACTTAAAAAAGTTCTTCGTGCCCCAGTAAGGGACCTCATCTCTAGCATGGTTTCGGGAAAATAAACTCCATGGCAGTGTTGATTATGCTGACAGAAAAAAATATCACCCAAAGATAGGGGAGGATGCTGCCACCCTTTTTTGAGGCATCTCAATGGATGAAGAAAGCTTAGCTGCACAAAGAGAGCATAACCAACGTGTAGAACCCAGGCACATGCCCTCATTCCTTGATACCCGCTTGCAAACACAGCTAAAGTTGAACTTGAAGTACCTCTCACTCAAAGACAATTCCCAGACAAATTCAGATCAGGAACCCAGAAAAACAGAAAAGAGATGGCAGACTGAGACATCATACCTTCCTGCCTCACAGCAAACAGTAGCATCCAAATCTGCAGCTTACACAAACACCCAGGACAGGAAACCACACCAAGACATTTACAGGACACCAGACACACATATTCTAAGAACATAAATAACTGCAAAACAAAGACCCTACAGAAATAACCCACCTCTGCAGCCAAAACAGCATTCCCCAAAAGTTGGTAATCAAAGCATTTAAAACCACCAGATGGCAAATGTGGGAGTTGAACCACATGCACTCTTATTTTAAGGCTGAATAGAAAGCAAAGGAACAAAGGCAGAAACTGATGACCCTGCCCTACCTTTGGAATCACTTTGTAAAGCCAAGGCGAAGACACAGCTTAGAGGTGTGACATGCACAACTTCCCGATTCCAACTGACCCTGCAACGCTGCACAGGAACGTGTAGGGAAAGTAAATAAAGCTTGTCTTACCTGTGCTAGAAAATGATCTTACACGTACAGAAGGGCAAGGAGGCAACACTGTCACAGCTGTCCCTATCACAAAGGCAAGTCCTCTGGTCTCTGCAATGAGACAGCAAGCGATGCTTTTCATCAGTATCTTGTTGTTTCTAACAACAGAACCCAGGCTCACATTTTGATTGGATTTCTCACTTGAAAACCGTTCTCAGTCCATGCAAGACTAGGAAGACTGTTGCAAGGGTCCTGCAAGGATTAAAATACCAGAAACTATATTTCCCAGTTTCACACAATGCAATCCAGAAAATGTAAGTGGAATGTAATGATGCGCTCTAAAGAAGGTTCCCAGGAAGACTGCCTGCCACATGCCCACAGCGCAGTAGCCAGCCTACCAAGGGAAACTGCTGAATGACAATAACATGTAGTAATTAAAGATATCCACAGGAAGGCGGCAGCGATTCAAATCCAGAGCACAGTAGTGGTGAAGCTAAATCGAGCTGTGAATCAAGTGACCAGAACCATTCAGGAAGATGGGTTTCACTCTTTCTCACCACCTTAGTGAATCGAGGAATCCAGAAAGCAGATGAAAAAAAGAAGACTGTATGAAAAGGGCTTCCCAAAGGCTCCTCTAAGGAACCCCTGCCGAAACGCATCACAACACTTAAAGAAAGGCTAACACAGAACATCAACATAAAGGACCCATCACTCAAACTCTGGAAGAAGGCACCTTAATAAGTGGACAGAATGACATTAAGAAGCAAACTCACAACGTCCTAAACCCTGTTCAATGCCCACAGAACTCCATGAACTCTGTGGATAGTAACAGAGAGCACAGTGAACATTGGACTGTGAAAGACCAAACCCCTCACGTGACAGCGAAATCTTACCTCTTGGGATCCGGTCTGTCACAACTGTTTACCTCCAGTATCCCTACTTTCTGCATTCTCAACTCACGCCAGAGGACTCTTCTTTCTTCTGACCTCCACTCTGGAGCATCCCACACACAGCCACTACACAGCCGTCATCAACGATACAAAAAAACTTTAAGACGACGCTGAAAAGCAATACAACTGAATAAATACATGAAAGGCAATGCATCCCTCTCAGGACACAGGCTTCCATGTGATTCCCACACTTGTCCACTGGAGGGCAGCATGGAGCCGCACTTCGAAGTGATTTTCAAGGACATCTACTCACCCGGAAAATAAAACGGCCAGCACGCACTTCAAAGGATAACAATCCTAAACATCATGTTAGTTCCCAATACACGGAATATGGGCATCGGGAATATAGTAACGTGGGAATTCTCCACAATGAGCAGTAACAGAACGCACATCGAAATAACAGCACAGACTGTGAGCCCGAGTCCACACAGAGACAACACGAAAGGAATGAAGATGCAAGTGTCTCACCCCCACACGTCCGGGAGACCGTACCCCTCTCACTGAAAACACTTGCAAGAGCAGCTAACATTCCCAGAAGACACCGCCTTCCGAAGACCCAGGAATGCTCCTTCCGTTCCAAACACGGGGGCAGGAGGGAAACATGCTGGTAGAGTTACATGGGGGAGCACTAGCTTCATGACACCCCAAGTCTTACCTGTCTAGATGCACTGTTCAGGAAATCACATGCTTTTACTGGCATGAGTCGGACCCACCCCCGTACAGCAGTGTTACATTTCCAGACAATCCCATGACAAAGACACTCACCATGGAAAGGGAACGAGACTCCACATTGTTGTGTTGACCACAGCAGAAGACTCCTCATCTCCATCCGCCTGATCTCTTTGTAGCCAGACTGGCATCCAACCTCTTCAGATGCCCCAGCCAGGAATGCCTTCCTTTCCAGGAGTGGCTCTTCGTATGCAAATGCAGCAGTCCATACAGAGGAAACTCCTCACCTTGGGGTTCAGTGATTGGATCAATATCTAGTCCCAGTCTTTACTAACTCTGTCCTTTGTCTATTCCAAAGGCAGCTATCCAGGTATGTTGTCTTTCAGAGGGAACTCCAGAGGGGGGGGATCAAAACACCCTGCCTGGCCTTCCCGACCTCAGTCCCGCCCACTCACCCTCACCCCTCCCCCTCCAGGGGAAACTCTCCCATTTGCCTCCAGCCTAATACCTCTCCAGTAGCATCTAACACTGTAGGCATAACCCAGAAGCCACAGGCCCTAGACTTACCCTTTGACCACCACCCTAGAAGACACTCCTGGATGCTACCCACCCCCTAACACAAACCGAAAAGTGGTATCAGAGCGCAGAGGCCTGGTGCCGGAAGGCAGACGCCACATCCGGGGCACGGACTGCCATCTGAGGCAGGACCCTGGATGGACCCTGGACGTATTCTGATAGAGTACATGGCAGCCCAGGAGCCCTGCCTCAAACTGCAGCCAGAGCCGGACTTGAGATGCCCGATGCCGAACACCAGGCCCCAGACCCCAAGCCCATGCGCCCAACATCTCACACCAGGCGAGGGACTCGAAGCACAGATGTTATCTTTGCTAAAACTTCTTTACCTAGGCAGAAAAAAGACAGTTAGCTGTAAATGATTCACATAACAATGACAATGAGGGCTGGTATGTCTTACTTCCTCACACTCCACAGGTGACTCTTGAAATACATGATAGCAGATGGGAAGTGCAACAGACAGACTTCAGTAAAAGCCATTTCTTTTGCTGAGAGAAAGATCTTCCCTCAGACAGAACTACCCAGCATGAGCTGTCCCGGGTTAAAACATCACATTTACAGCATCCTGGATCTACCTTACTTCCCCAACCTTCTCGGCTTCAATTACTATCCACAGTTATTTTAATATATTAAGCAGAACTATATTTTTCTTTTCCATTAACAATGGAAACAGAGATATACCTCAAAACCAGTAAGCTATGGGAACCGGAGAAAAAGCAACATGTACACCATGCCTTGAACTCCCAGCAAAAAAAAAAAAAAAAAAAAATGTCACTATACCGTATTCCTACAGGAAAACACACAAAGCCAGGCTATTTTTCAAAACTCTCCATTCATTCAAGGGTCTGTGAATCCAGAATTCACCATGGTAACCGGAACAATTATTTAAAATGTCTTCAAAACATTCAAACCAGTAGACAAAACCCATTAAAGCTAAGCAGAAACACATTCCACTGGAAAGCCATACTATTCAGACCACCCTGGTAAGTAAGAAAGGATGGAATTTGAAGAATGAGAAAAAATATCAACCACAGATAGTTCATTATAGCTCCAAAGATGAAAAGAAATCCTACCATGACACACCAAATAATCACCCCATGGAAAAAACCATAGCAATCATGCATAAAAATATCCACCAATGTGAATTCCTTATAGACTATACTAGAAACCCATAACTGAAAACAATGGTAGACACCGGGAAATTTTATCCATAAAACCAATCAATGCATACACAACGAAAGAAAAACAAAATATATGCAATATCCACACCTCCCATAAGCTTGCAAATCAACATAATTAACCTCCAGACAGGAAGCATCCCGGAAAGAACACAGAGCACTGTCACCAGCCAGCTGTATTTTCAAACAAGTACTGAAATCTCGCACACCTGATAGCAGCAGGTATAATTACGTACTCATGATGACATCAATACATATCATTCCTCATCTCGTGGCCAACGCCAAGAAACCTCAGGAACAAACCACCTAACATAAAGAATAACACACAAGCAAGGTAACAAATCTTTGTTAACAAATGCCTGACCATGCAGTGGCGCAATGGATAGAGCATCAGACTGGGATGTGGAGGACCAAGGTTCAAGACACCAAGGTTCCCAGCTTGAGCACGGACTCATCAGGTTTAAGCAATACTCACCAGCTTGATCCCAAGGTCGATGGCTCAAGTAAGGTATCACTCAGTCTGCTATAGCACCCCAGTCAAGGCACACATGGGAAAGCAATGAACAACTAAGGAGCCGCATTGATGGAGCCAGAATTGAGGATAAGAATTGATGTTTCTCATCTCTCTCCCTTCCTATGTGTCTATCCCTACCTGTCCCTCTCTCTGCCTCTGGCTCTGTTTAAAAAAAAAATGTCTGCTGCCTTTCTTAACTATGGGAGTAACAGCCTCCCCTCCGAACTCATGTTTATTGCTGATCAAGTTATAAACAAAACAGAACACAAGACAGGAATCCACAGGATTCAAAGCAACACTGAGGAATCTATCACAAGGCAGTTCACAAAACAAACTCTGAAATGCCATAGGAAAGACACATCTACAGACAGAAATGCTCCTCTAAGCTGGAAGCCATCCTCTCATCACTGACAAAAGCTTCCTTTGAAATTTTCAGAATTCCTTCCAGAGGATAAGCCTACAAACCCTATCAAATGCTGCTCTTCCCAACCTTTCCTCAGGAGGGCAGCAAAGACGTCAATGCTGTTGAGCCTGAAAGAGGCTGCTCAGAGGCTCACTCGCTTTATGGAGCTTTCATAAAAATGTGAACATCACTGTCCAGCAAACCTTCCCCACGGGGAAATCTGTTCAGCCTCCTTTCTCACTAACACTCTATCAGGAAGGAATGCGGACAGATATCTGCATAACAGCCACAGCACCTCTCTCCACACTGCACACTAAAAACCTAACTGACCTCACCGTTTTCTGCATCAAGAGACTCCTTTTCTAAGGACCGTTTATACATAAACAGCACTCCTTGGTAAAAATCTCCTTCTCACTGAGCACTCATAGAATACTCCCTTCTCAAACAAAACTAACACATTATACGGCCAACTGTTTAAGACAAACAATGTCGCCAAAAATGACCAAAGTCACCAATTGTAGGCACAGGGATAAAGCAAGTGCTGACGGCACGACTAGGTTGAACAAGTCAGTACGACAATAAAATGACACTTCTTTATGGATCCCTTCTTTCTACTCTTTTAAATGAGAAATCATAAATGCCCCACAAAGAAAAGGACATCCTCCTGAGACAGGAGAGCTTTGCCACACGCCTTTCAGTATGGCCCACACACGTATGACACCTACATTTGTAATAACTGCACAGAACCACTGTGACACCCCACTATGACATAACCACATCACATTATATGGTAGGTCTCATGGAAACATCAAAGTCTATGTTCCTCTATCAATCCTGACTGTCCCCCAAGAAATATTCAACACTCCTCCCTGACCTTTTGGGGTTATCATAAGCCTAACAGTAAGGGAGGAGACAGAAATAATGGATGGTGATCACTGAATACAATGCAAACAATGATCCCTAAATCACGGCCCCATCTGACTGAAGAACAGCTGGAAAGGAGTCCATTGGAATACAAAGGAGACATCATCACACACTCAGGGTGAGGGTGGGAAACAATACTTACCCCTACAGCACATGCTCACAGGCTGAGACCTCGAAATCAAGGTCTGGACTACCCTAAATACAATGAGGACTCCTTTTCTGGGCTGATGTCACACTCGAATGACTGGATGATATCAAATAAGCACAGTCTCTTCAGACAGTATGTGACACAGTTATAAACCAGAGAAATAGGAAGAACATTGCCTCTTTTCAAACCTCACATAGGACTCAGTGACACCACTCCCACCATGCACCTTTCCATGACACCATTTCCATCGCACACCTCATTGACTAAAGCACTCCTCCTCCAAACTTAAAACCTTAGCCATGTGGCCCACTGTGTAAGATCACCACCATGGACTACATCCTCTGTGACTAATCTTGCCATGACTTATGAAACACCACAAAACCAATTCCTAACTCTCTCTTTGGATTCCAAGCAGGAAACCGCATTTTAACTTAGGCATAGAAGGACTCACAACACCACCTTTCTTTCTCAAGTCACCTCACTTCTTCCTTTTTCCTTTGGACACCTCAGCATTCTGAAATCTCCAACACTCAATAGAATGCTCATGTCTTCACCCAACCATAGCAACATATTCTCCTCTCCATTTTAGCTGCAGGAAATGGGACCTAGACTCAATATCAAGAAACCATGGAAACATACCTCACAACGCCCAGGCTTACTTTTCCTGGTAAGTACTGGAAAAGCTAGTAGAGCCTCCTGTGCCCTTCCTCACAAATGCTGATAGGTACAGACTGACACTCCAAGACCAAGGAGAAAGTAACCTCACTCTAGTATCACACAGACCTTCACCATGAGCACTGTGGCCTCTACATAAGAAATCTACCCCATGCTCACTACAGAAGCATATCTGTTGCATCCACCACATTCCCTGGACTTAGCACCCTCTGACTATCACTCGTTTTTGTCCTTACTAAATTTCTTGAAAGGCAAAATATTCAAAAATGAAGAAGATATCAAACAAGCACTGGCTTGAGTTTTCACATCAAAAGATAAAAAGATTTTTCAAAAATTGGAAACACAAATTGCCCTCATGCTGGCAAGAAATCATTAATAATAATGGCAATTATATTATGTAACAAAGTTTATTGAAGGTGAGGAGCCACTGAGCCATTTCACCCACAGGTGTTGTAAAGTACCAAAGGCTACAGAATTAATATTATTATTTTAGGAGGCTTGGAGAACATTTTATTAATTTGGGTTAAGGTGTGCAGAGAAATTGTGAAAAATAGTCTCTGTGCTGTGTGATTGGCATAAACAGGATGGCCCTTGGCTTGTACTGTAAATGCAAGGGGAGGAAAACATGGATTCCCAGACATTCCACCAATGCCTGTGGGGAAAATGGTGAATGGCTAGCCAGGTACAAGGAGAGAAAAGCCAAAATAAACCTTTTCTTATAGCAATGAGCCATTTGCAGGCATTTGTCCCCACCAAAACTACCTCTCCTTTGTAAATGTGTGTGTGACTCTGGACAGAGAGATAGCAGATAAACACTAGATAATATAGGAAAGCCTTTAATATGTAAAGAGACATCTACCATTGTGTTGACTTGTAAATTTTGTTTTCTCCAAAATGATGTGTGGTTTGTAAATTGAACGTGGTCCTATCATGTTAAAGGACATATGACTATAACCAATAGCGATAAGGGGCTCCTAATTGCAATTTTTGCTTCTGTACTTCCCACTTACAAAACTATAAAAACTAAGTAGAACAAAGGGCCGGCATGCTCTCCATCAGATTTCTGTCAGAGTTCCCGCCGCTTGGCCAAGCTAGACAATAAAGCTTTATGTGTAAACGATGGACCTTGTTCCTGTCTTCCATATTTCGGGTCCCTCTGAATTTGGATTAACATTTGGTGCATTGGCCGGGAATGGTGGAGTGCTGAGTGAGGGGCCAGCTTGTGCAGAGTTTATGCAAAAAGAAGGGAGAAGATGGGAAGCAGAGGTGGATAGGTCTGATAAGCTGGAACCTTTGATTCTGGGAAGCTCGAATAGGTCAATAGCTTTGTGAACACTGAATGTGAGTGGGTTTTGAAGCCTGGTGTGTGCGTTTTTGCTTGCCCACTGTGTGCAAGCTGGGATTAAAGATGATATCATCCCTACAAATTTCTAATTTTAATTGGAGTAAATATAGCGTGCTCATTTAAATTTAAATTGAATAAAATGTAAATCCTAAAACTTGCTAATTTTGGCCAAACTGCTTCAAACTTCAGGCTGCAACACTTAAAACAGGGTGAATTTACCTAGCAAAGGTGTAGATTTTCATTAATAATATAGAAAAATAATGGCCACTGGAAATAATGTACTGGAATTTTCCAGCCTTATTGTGCACTTTAATTTGCCTGTTAATTAATAGGATAAAAATGTTTTAATAAGTTTAGAAATGTTACTTGAAAATGCATTTACTATGTTTTGTTAAGTTAACATAAAGACAAGTATTTCTTACAATTTTGAAGTAAAGATATTATAAAGTGTACTCAACAAATGCTTAAAAATCTGTGTGGTGACAAGGAAAAAAGAGGAGCCACCCCAAGCAAGGTTCTGATTCCATTGGTAAATATAGGAGAGAGTTAAGATTCTGTTAAAATCTAAACTTGCTTTGGGAGTTAAGCTGTCTGACATGACTACCTCTTTCTCTTTAAAGACCAGTCGAAATTAATCTTTCATGGCACTAAGCTACTGTACCAATTTATAACACCTCTCTAATAGTATTAATACATTGAATACTTTGTTATTGTTATATGGGTTACTTAAATAGATTTGTTTTTGTATTTCTGATAGTATCTCACCGCTGCGTGCATTGTGCAAGTCTGTGCTAAAATTTGTTTTAATTTGTTGGATGAATGTTTTAGATGCATCAGAACAGCTTATTCTTTAAATATTTATTCTGAATGAAAGGTCTATGTAATTCTGACATTCATGTTTTTTTATATTTAAGTTTATTACAATAAATCTGTTTGTTTCCTTTAGTGTAAAGAAAAAACTCTCATTCTTAAAAAGGTGCAAATGTAAAATTTAGGAAAAAAATAACTAGAACCATGAAAAGAATGTTTATCAACAGGTTTGCTAATTATTTTGAAATTGGGACTTTGTTTTGTTTTGTTTTTAATAGTAATCAAAATAATGTGGTACTAGGAAAATTCTGGGAAAAGTCAGTTTTACTTTAAAATAAGAATCTGCTGTATTTTATTGTTTTCAATAAAACTTCGTGTTTTGGACCTTTTAAAAATTTTCTCTTAAATACTAATGTACAGGTTGATTCAGCAACTGAGAGACTCTGAAATCCTACAAAAGATGCCAAACTTCTTTTCTCTTCCTGCAAACTTCTATTTTCTTTTATTTAGTCCAGCTGATAATTCTGTTTTGTCTTTTTCCAATCAGCCCTGGGTATATGGAAAAAGTTTATATAGGCAGATGGGGACCCTAAAACCCCTCAACAAGATCTTCTGAGCATGGCATTTAAAGTCTATAATGACCAAGAGAGAAACAGAAAAGGCAGACAGAGCCAAAAAGAGATCAGGTAAAATAACAGCTCTTGGCATACACCCATAAAGGCTCCAACGCCCTCGAGAGACTTCATAGGACTCCCATCAGGGCCCTGCTTCAAGAGTGGAAAGGAAGGTCATTGAGCTAAAGCCTGCCAGGCTTCTCAACCCCCACCAGGGACATGCCTTTACTATGGGAAAAAGGGACACTGGAAGGTAAGCTGCTCCCTCACTCCTCCAAGGGAGGGTTCAGTCTCTTCTAGCCCTGCTCTGGCTACCTGTGACCTGACCTTGCCAGCCTACTGAGGCTTGCCACTGAAGATTAAGGTGCCCAGGGCCATTGGCCCCATCTCACATCGCTGTGGATGAGCCTAGGGTATTTCTTCCAAGTAGCAGGTAAACTGATCTACTTTCTTATGGACACAAGGGCTACCTACTTCGCCTTGCCTGAATATTCAGGTTTTTTATTCATCCCTCGAATATCTCTGTTGTGGGTGTTGATAGTCTTATTTTCTGCTGCTTTGTTTAATATTTAGTGTTTCCTTTATTCCTCTTGCTTCAATGCCCCATGCCTATTTTAGGCTGGGACTTACTCCTAATTTAGACAAACTTACCTCTGCTAACCAGGATAGTGTATCCACAGGTTCTCTTCACCATGCCATAATTGCAGAGCTCCAGAGAAAGGCACCCTGGGTTCACCTCTCCAGTTTAAAGAAAACGAAAGCTCCATTTTCATGCATGCTGCAGGTCGCTTTTCCAGTCTACCTGGGTCATTGCCAGCTGGGAGTAGCAGTCATTGGGACTTTGATGCTAACTGCAGAGTGTAGAAGTGTGACGGCAATTCCAGTGCCATGTGGACTTTTCCTGAATGTGGACTCTTCCTGGACTCCTCCTGGGACAGTTTTGATGGACTGAACTGGGGTTGGGATGCATTTGCAGAAATTTGGAATGGTGTTGGTGCCAACTTGGACTTGGTGAACACTTTAAGGACATTACTCTTTTATAGATTCTTGTTGTATTAGCTTAAAGAGTTTGCTTAAAGGCTTTAATCACTGTGATGTATTAGTATACTTGTTTTGGGTATCTGTTAGCATTGGCTATACTAATTTTGTGTTTGTTCTGTATTTTTCCAGTCTGGCTTCAAATCCGAACATGGGAATTCAAATAAGTAAGAATCACAACACACAAATTTGAAATTTTAATATCTTTTGGAAACCGAAATATAAGCAGGTTTTTTTTATATCCAGGGGACAGGTGCTGGGCCTAACCACCCATCTCACCTGCCCAGTTAACAAATAGAGCAATACCTGATCATTGCTTATACCACCCTGGTCAAACGCCAGCTAGGGGCCGTCAACCTCCTGGTCTGCCGACCTACATTTCAGCCTACCTACCAGCCTCTCCCCTTGGTAGATACCGCATCTTATCTTCCCATTCAGAGGGGGGAATGAGGAGCCACTGAGCCATTTCACCCACAGGTGTTGTAAAGTACCAAAGGCTACAGAATTAATGTTTTAGGAGGCTTGGAGAACATTTTATTAATTTGGATTAAGGTGTGCAGAGAAATTGTGAGAATAGTCTCTGTACTGTGTGATTGGCATAACCAGGATGGCCCTTGGCATTGTATTGTAAATGCAAGGGGAGGAAAACATGGATTCCCAGACATTCCACCACACCTGTGGGGAAAGGGGTGAATGGCTAGCAGTAAGAAAAAAGCCAAAATAAACCTTTTCTTATAGCAATGAGTCATTTGCAGGCATTTGTCCCCACTGAAACTACCTCTCCTATGTAAATGAGTGTGTGACTCTGGACAGAGAGATAGCAGATAAACACTAGATAATATAGGAATGCCTTTAAAATGTAAAGAGACATCTTTCTACCATAGTGTTGGCTTGTAAATTTGTTTTCTCCAAAATGATGTATGGTTTGCAAATTGAATGTGGTCCTATCATGTTAAAGGATATATGACTATAACCAATAGCGGTAAGGGGCTCCTAATTGCAATTTTTGCTTCTGTACTTCCCACTTACAAAACTATAAAAACTAAGTAGAACAAAGGGCTGGCGCACTCTCCGTCAGATTTCTGTCGGAGTTCCCGCCGCTTGGCCAAGCTAGACAATAAAGCTTTGATGTGTAAACAACGGACCTTGCTCCTGTCTTCCATATTTTGGGTCCCTCCGAATTTGGATTAACAAACCTACTTCACAATGGCCAGGTTTACATTACATGGTAAAAACAGGAACAGCTGGTGAAGCCTCCTCAGGAATAATGACATGTAAAGATGGACAGTCCTAGACCAAGGAAAACATACCCTCGCTCTAGAACAGGGGTCTCAAACTCAACTCAGCATGTGGGCCACAGAGCAAGATCACAGCCATTCGGCGGGCCACACTAGGTCTACAAGAGGCAACTGTTACACAACACTTTTCTCACTGCAGTTGAAAACAAAAAAAAAAATCAGTACAACAAGCACAATCGTACATGCAGTTTACTCAGTGTCACAAAACGACCAGAAACTGTAGTTTGCATTAAAACTGCTGTTAACTAAGCTAATATCTAGCTAGGATGCTAGAGAAATGAAAAATACAAGTAGGCCCCTAGGCTTACTTAATTTTATCCAAAATATTTTGAACTTCGTGGATTAGTCTGCGGGCTGCACAAAATTGTTTGGCGAGCCGCATGCGGCCTGCAGGCCTGTGAGTTTGAGACCCCTGCTCTAGAATCACAGAGACCCTCACCATGAGCACTGTGATCTCTACAATATCAATGGACCCCATGTGTACTCTAAAAATCCCTCAACTCTTCACCTATACAGTCCATGTCCTTCTTTCCCCTAATTGACTCACCAAATAAAAACATAAGGAACAATAGGAAAGAATATTCCATTCCTTGGCCTAGCAGCCTGTATGGCTAACCCTACACATCTTAGAGGGCCTACAACTTCTCCTTCCCTCCCAAGCTCACCACTGGAATAGAAAACTGTGAAAAAAGAAAGAGCAAGAGAAACAACCTAGGAGACACCTGTTCTATCCTGAAATGTTTTCTTCAAGGTTCCACCACATGCCCCCTACAGGAATCACGGCGTTGGAAGCACACACGCTGGCTCAGGGTCCACGCAGTTTTAATAGCTCCACTGTCAGCCTAGTCCCTCTCAGTCAACCACTCTGCATTCAATTCAAAAGCCTATGTGTAAAGCCAGCAGCCAGGGCTAGGCCCACTATCAAAGCAGCCTGGCCCATGCAGGTTCGCACTGGATTCAGACAGTCGGTAAAGAAACAATGGAGCCACAAACTGATAGGCTATTTTCTTTAATTCTAGCTTGCACCCGGTGGGCAAGTAAAAATTCACACTGGGCTCCAAAACCCACTCACATTCAGTGCTCACAAAGCCACTGACTTATCCAAGTTTCCTAGAATCAAAGGTTTCTAGCTCACCAGCCTTATTCTCCTCAGTTCCCCATCTCCTTCCTTATCCCAGATACAAACTCTACACAAACTGGCATCTCACTCAGCACTCCGCCATCTTGGCTGCTTTTCCTGGCCTCCTCCACGTGGCCTCCTTCCACTGCTGGCTCTACTCCCTCTGCTCTCTCATACTAATCATCCCAGGAACCAAGAGAGCAAACTCTCGTTCTGCCCCCATTTTATATTGTAGCTTCACAACCTCTAATCCAATATACAAAATAGGGAAGTCTCTAATACAAAGTCACTTCTCTGAGGCATGATTGGCTTGTACCACCCCACATCGAAAAGGGTGGGAAAGGCTTAATCTCAAAACCAAGCCCCAGACTACAAGGATTCTGCCTGCTCACAGAGACACACATTAATATCACCTGGGTGACGGCCTCCTCGTGGGCACCGCCATCTTTAACAAAGTGAGCATAATATATTTTATCTGCCCAACACTATGCAAACCACCAAACAACTGAATACTTTGATAAAGTCCTATTTTTACTCATGAAGTCTTCCACCTACATTCCACCCAGAGCAACAAGCTTAAAATACCAGTACATAAGTGAAAGCACTGAACTCTTCAAGTGTCCTGGAGGCACACTCACCTCTCTGGATCCTCCCTGCTCTCAGAATCGCCTCAGGATGGTTCACAGGGGCAAAGGCCCACACGCTCCTGTTCAACAGAATCCAGTCTCCAAAAATTAGGAAAACCCCATAGTCAGACACTCAATGGGGCTGATTCTGACTGGAGAGAACAGGATTCATCCAAATAAGGAGCCTGTTTTGAGGGCGTATTTATTCACTACACAGAATGGGCTCTGAAAGGACATGCAGGACTCAAAATGAATATTCAAATCACAGAAAGTCCTGCATCACCACACTCCATGTGCATTGCAGCACCAAACCCTAGGATCAAATACAGAGTGGGGGTGGGGGACAGACACCAGATGCAGACACAGTGACAGAAACCAGTGAAGGCCCAAAAAAAACGGGCACAAAGCGCTGTATTGTTGTGTTCTCACATACACCTTGCCTCACAACAGTCCCCTAAAAAGCACACACATGGAAACAGAGATATGAAACCTAAATACATTACTTCTCTGTGCTACCTAAGCACAAAGCTTGAGAAAGCATAAACTTGCATAACACCAACCATGGTCACTTGAACAGAGACCATCCTAAAAGAGATAAAGTATCAGAGGCAGGTGCCAGCAAAGCTCCACTGTGCACACAAAAACGGTGTTGAGAGCAAAGAGTTTCCCGTTCACGGGATGCTGACCTTCAAAATCTGTCAATAGAAGTAGGCAGCCAGGCCCCAGACATACAATTTCCTAAATGAATTAGCTATCCTCCCCATAACTGAGCCCTGTCGTCACTGTGGGAATGCAATAAAAGCACCTAAGAAAATCCTCCTGAGAGTCTCAAGATCATGAACCATTCACTCCAGCAATCCTCACTGCTCTGGACTCCACTTCAACACCTGCTCTCTCCCAGCCCCTGACAATCTCCGCCTTGCTTCCTCCTCCATTTCTAGGACATAAAATAACCTTCCTGGAAGACAATCTCTTACTCTCAAGTTCTGAATTACAATGGCCCACCCTCACCTTGGCTCCCAGGATCCCTCCTAGACCTTAGTTGCAGCCTTCTTAAGTTCTCCTTTCTATGTGATGTTTACAAAGAGACAGACTGCAATGACCAGTGACCCAGGCATCATGTCATCATCACAATATCAGACATGGAGGCACCATTGCACAGCAAATGCATCCTCAAATCCCCTAAGACTCACTATGGGGATATAGCCACAGGGCATCAAACTAAGGATCCTCTCTTGACATGCATACTGGGGAAACTTTGGGGAAACTTTTGAAAATAGATAAATAGAAAAAAACCCACAGTGGACACCAAAATACGCAATTCCCTATCTCCACAGACAGCATCAGAGATGCAATTTCATAATCCTGCGAAACAACAGCTGAGAACAGCCTCCCCAGGGATACCTCATTTCAATATTCTATGAGACTCCAGCCTAAGAGCCACCCCCTGACCTCTTAAGAATCCTCCTCACAGTTGCTCCCCTCCAGGGAACACTCACAGACTGAGCGGCGCCTCTCCTCTCCTCCCTCCCCCCCTCCCCCTCCACACCCTCTCTCTTTTCACAGGACCTGTGCCCAGGGCGGCAGCGGGCACGGGCACCACGCTCCGGACTCCCCCCTGACGCCATCTCTGAGCTCCCTTCCCTGCGACTCCCCCGCTCGGCCACGGCAGCCCCCATAGACTCTCCCAGGACCTCGCCTGACCTAAACCCTTCCTCGCTTCTGTCTCCCCACAGGGACACCCTGGACACTGCCCGGACTCACCGCAAAGTTTCCATGATGGGTCTATGATGCCAGCGGGAACCGTGGGCCCCAGTTTGACTGGTGGGATCGCATCCCCGTAGGCTGATGACTGAAGACTCCATGAAAGGGCACCATTCCCCCCAAACGAAAGTGAACGACCTCCCTGAAGAATCCATAGCTCCATAACGAAAGGTAAAAGCCTGTTGGGCAGATAAAATGTATTATTCTCACTTTGTAAAAGATAACGTTGCCCACATGGAGGCCGTTGCCCAGGTGATATTAATGTGTGTTGGGGGCAGGCAGGATCCTTGTAGCCTGCGGCTTGGTTTTTGGGATTAAACCTTTCCCACCCTTTTTGATGTGGGGCGGTACAATCCAATTATGCCTCAGAGAAGTGACTTTGTATTAGAGACTTCCCTATTTTGTATATTGGATTAAGGGTTTGGATTTTTACACTATATATTGCGCTCTTGGTTCCTGGGATGATTAGCATGAGAGCAGAGGGAGCAGAGCAGAGAGCAGAAAGAGGCCATGTGGCCAGGAGAAGCAGCCAAGATGGCGGAGTGCTGAGTGAGATGCCAGTTTGTGCAGAGTTTGTATCTGGGATAAGGAAGGAGATGGGGAACTGAGGAGAATAAGGCTGGTGAGCTAGAAACCTTTGATTCTAGGAAACTCGGATAAGTCAGTGGCTTTGTGAGCACTGAATGTGAGTGGGTTTTGGAGCCCAGTGTGTGTTTTTACTTGCCCGCCGGGTGCAAGCTAGAATTAAAGAAAATGGCCCACCAGTTTGTGGCTCCATTGTTTCTTTACCAACTGTCCGAATCCAATGCAAACCTGCATGGGCCGGGCGGCTGTGATGGTGGTCTTGGCCCCGGCTCCTGGCTTTACAAGCCCCCATTTACATGTAAGGTTTTTTCAGAGCCAAATACACTCTCATCCTCGTTCCCAGAGAGCTGTTTACCTCAACTTAGACTAAGAACTGGTACTAAGAACACCAACGGGCACCTCCTGTGACAGGATGAATCTGTCTTCATGTGCACAGTGTGCACCCTCACAGGCAGGGAGCCAGCGGAAAGCGTCCACCCAGTGGGCTCCAACCAAACAGACCACAGCTGACAGAAAACCTCGGAACATAGAATGGAAAAATCACAGAAAGTAAATGGCATGAGGTTTCTCTCCTCTCACAGCCTTCTCATCTTAATCCAGGGCATGTTTTTTATTACAAAAGTAACCTGTCTTTGCCACTGAAGGAAACCATTTCTACATTCAAAGTTCACTGAGGGGAGAAATACTATTTCTTCCATCACAACAACAATGAGACATGAAATGAATTTTCTTTCACAGAAAATGCACGAGCAGGCTCTTCTCTGAACACTTCTTTCTAACATACCAAACAGCCACTACCCATTGCAGAAAGTCTGCCTTAAGAAACCCTCAGCCCCGTCTCCAATCCCTATTCCCTCTCCTTCACTCTTACTTACCTGAAACCACCTTCACCTCCCTTTACTCCACTCTCTTCTCCCAGCACCCATGACAATGAGTCTCCAAGGCAAACGAGACCCATCGTGAACAGCATCACCTCCATTTTGACCTCTTCACAACCATGTACCCACAAGAATACACTCAGAGGAAAGCTATGAGACAGCATCAGGTGAGCTGTGACCCAATGACCCCTTCACTTCTCCATGACCCTAACCCTCTCCCTTCCTTGATACACCCCAGCCCCCTGCTCAAATGGCCTCAGCTTCCCCATGGGCTGCTTTGTCCTCCTCCCTCTACCAGGAACCCAACTTGCTAGACACAGCAATAATTGACTTCCCTGCATTGTAGAAAGCTTGCACCATGCTGGGTCACTGCAACTCTATCTCCTGCCCTCTCAGGACATATTTGCACATCACTTCACTGCTCCGCTGTCAGACCACCCATTGCGGGGCTCCTCTTCTCCTCTTCGCCTCAGGGATCCAGTCTGGGGGGCACCCTTCCTTCCAACATGCTAAACCCTCCTGCCCTCTGTGTTCAGTCATAGAAAGGATGAACACTGACTCTATCTACCTTGGATTCACACTACTAAATCTCTCCCTCACAAACTCAACAGCACTCCAACACTCCGCACACCCACAACACACAGGAAAGAACAGGTAACCTGAATAACATTTCCTGACAACATAGGTGGACAGCTTTTTTCCCCCCACGACGCAACCAAGTTATTCACTGGCCATGGAGTGTTGGCAGAGACCACCCGACACTACTTGGCGGATCACACCCACCCATATAGACTCGCTAAAGTCAGTGGGCCCTGCTTTCCCACGGACTCCTCCACTACCCCTGCAATGGACCCCATGAGTTCCCTTTAAATTATGGACCAACCTCCTGGCTACAGGGTAACCCAGTGATCACTGACCCCCTCCTTCAATGGGTGAGATAAAACCCCCTGTTTCCTCTTCGCTTTTCCTGCACTGATGCCTGTCTATCCTATTTAACGATAGCATGCCTTTGAAATGTAAGGGTAATTTTTTCCTGCAGTCCTCAGAGCAAGCACATCAGCAGAGCAGAAGCCAACCACCCACATCGTTGTTATTATCACGGTCCTTGTTACCTATCTTATTCCTGCCTATGTAAAAGAAATTTCAGTATATATAATATATACATTTTTACTTTAAATCAGTCCCACAGAATTTCCCATTTTGCGTTCTCATTCTCGGCCTCCCTAATCTATCACCAATCAATTTCATGTAACCCCCATGTCTTCAACTTCGATTCTGATGTACAAAACAATGGGCAAAATGCCATTTGCCAGATCATTTTTTCAGTCACTGAGACTTTGATTACCAGCAATTGTCAACAGTTTGGCTACAATAAACTCATAAATATTCTACAGGTCTGGACGTTGCTTAAGTTGACAAGGGAGACCTGGGGTGGAAAGGCTCCCTCCCCTTACTAAACATCTCGAGGGAGATGCCGCCCCTCCATGGAATCAGAGCCACCAGGCCCCTCACTCGGAAGGTCACCTAATCCAAGGAGGGAGATACTCTCCAGGGAGTTATCCGCTCTCCCGACAGGAAGCTCCTGTCTAAGGCCAGGCTGGAACTCTTTTCCAGGTAATGACCCAACCACAAGGAAGTATCCTGCCCTCGCAGTCCACGCCTGGCTCCTTGGAGCCCCACGCCATCCCCGCCCCGCGCTGTTGGCGTGCCTTGCTAGCCCTGCCCCGCGCCACCCCGAACAACGCCATCACCCCTGCACCGCTGGAACCCTGCCTGTCTCTTCATCGCATCGCCATCCACCCTGCCCAGCGCAGCTTGGCCCCCGGCCGCCCCACTTCTCGCAGTCTCCGCCCCTCACAGCCAGGCCCCACACCACCCCACTTGTACCACCCATCACTGTCTCTGCCCCTCACAGCCACGCCCCACACCTTCCCCCGCAGTGCTCCCCACCCTGTTCGCACTCCCAGCCCCAGTCTGTAAGCCTCGCCCCATGCCTTCTGCGCCTCAGGCCATCTGCAAGCCTTGCCGCCCCACCCACCGCTCCCTCGTAGTCCCCGCCCCCATCCATCACAGCACCACACCATCCCCACGCCTGGCCCCATGCCAACCCTGCCCTGTGCTGTCCCCGCCTCTCGCCATTTCCGCCCCATGCCACGCCTAAAGCAGAAGCATGCAAAGAAATTCAAAGTGAAAATAGGGGAAAAGACACATTGGTGGTGCAGAAGTAGGTTGACGGTTTTTTGATTACATGCACCCAGATAGCAGCAGAGGAAAACACTTTCTGGTGACTTTTACCTAACTGTTATTTTCAAGATGCACAGGAGGTGGCAGCAAAAACATAGTTGTGGGATTTTTTTCCTAGACAGGTCCACTGTGATGTTGATCCAAATATGTGCAAAACAGAGTAGCATACCCCCTGGCTGGACGACTCGGTTGGTTGGAGCATCGTGCTGAGATGCAGAGGTGGCTGGTTTGATCCTTGGCTGGAGCACATACAGGAACAGATTGATGCTTCTGTCTCACTCTCTCCCCTTCCCCTATCTGGATTCAATGAAAAAGAAAAAAAGTAAAATAATAAAAATTAGACAATGGCACTGCCCACAGCACTAAATGAGAATCCAGACCTGTAATGATTCCTATTTTTTTTTTTTGTATTTTTCTGGAGCTGGAAACGGGGAGAGACAGTCAGACAAACTCCCGCATGCGCCCGACAGGGATCCACCCGGCATGCCCACCAGGGGCAACGCTCTGCCCCTCTGGGGCGTCGCTTTTGCCGTGACCAGAGCCACTCTAGCACCTGGGGCAAAGGCCAAGGAGCCATCCCCAGCGCCCGGGCCATCTTTGCTCCAATGGAGCCTTGGCTGCGGGAGGGGAAGAGAGAGACAGAGAGGAAGGAGAGGGGGGTGGAGAAGCAAATGGGTGCTTCTCCTATGTGCCCTGGCCAGGAATCGAACCCAGGTCCCCTGCACACCAGGCCGACGCTCTACCACTGAGCCAACCAGCCAGGGCCATGATTCCTATTTTAAGACCCTCACATGCCTCACCTTCTCTATTGCTCCCATTTGCTGAATAAGATAGGGATGATTGTTATCTCCATTTCACAGATATTTGAACTAAAGACTGATTCTAACATAGTTCAAAGTCCAGAACCAATGGTTCAAGATCAGCCAGAAGAGTGCACACTCACATTGTCCTGGACAATTTGAGCAATCCAAGTACTCCTTGCAGCCTTGTGTTGAATATTGTACTTTTTTAAAGTTTTTATATTTTTAAGAAAATCTGCACATAACCTGATGGTCCAGTTTTGGGCAGATAAAATATATTAAGCTCACTTTGTTAAAGATGGCACTGCCTACATAGAAGGCCATTGCCCAGGTGTTGGTATTGGTTGCCCTTCTTGCTTGGGATGGGCATGATTATATTAATGTGTGTTGGGGTTGGGCTGTGGGCAGGTAGAATCCTTGTAGCCTGGGGCTTGGTGTTGGGACTATGCCTTTCCCACCCTTTTTGATGTGGGGTGGTGCACTCTCATAAGGAATCTCATTATGTCTCAGATAAGTGACTTTGTATTAGAGACTTCCTTGTTTGTATATTGGATTAAAAGTTTTGGTTTCTAAACTATAAAGTGGGGCAGACTGGGAGCTTGCTCTCTCTCAGTTCCTGAGATTAGCATTAGAGAGGAGAGCAGAGAAAGGCCAGTGGAGGAGAGGAGAAGCAGCCAAGATGGTGGGGTGCTGAGGAGAAGCTAGTTTGTGCAGAGAGAAGGAGATGGGGAACAGAGGTGAATAAGGCTAGTGAGCTAGAAACCTTTGATTCTAGGAAACTCAAATAAGTCAGTGGCTTTGGGAGCCCTGAATAGAAAGGAAGTGTTTTCCTATTGTGTGTATTTCTTGCCCACTGGGTGCAAGCTAAAATTAAAGGCAATGGCCCACCAGTTCTTGGTTTCATTGTTTCATTACCATCTGTCCGAATCTAATGCAAACCTGCATGGGCCAAGTGGCTGTGTTGGTGGCTGTGGCTACTGGCTTTACAACACCTATGGATAGAGCTGTGTGTGGGCCCCACACTGAAAACCAGGACATGGAGACACACACAGAGGGACCCCATACAGATGCCACACAGCTCAACACAGATTCAACCACAGATGCCACAGACTGAATCCACATCTGATCCTGAAACCCCACAGCTAACTCCAGACATGAAGCCAGACAATGGACCCAAGTTTCCACACAGACACAGGAGCTGAGCCAGATCCTTACAATGTAAACACTGCTGGGACTCAATACAGAAAACTCATGACTCTCTGAGTCCAAGCACCTAGCTTCTCAGATGTGTCTTCATGCCAGTGTAAATGAGGAAGCACTACATTATTCCACCAAACCCTGCAAAAATTAACCCAAACAGCTAACAGTGAACAAACAGAACAGTAACCCCAGCTGGCAGAGGTCCACATCTCAGCTGCAGCACTTCCCTGAAGTTAGTTTCTCATCCTTTATCTTCACATGTCCAGCTCACCGACAGGATGAGGGATAAAAAACAAACACATTTTACCACTGGGAGGGAAAAGCAGAGGAGAGATGGGCAAAGGCTGGGAGAGGCTGTGATCTGAGAAGTGCTTCTGGAACCTGGCCGGCTGCGGGAGGCTTCAGGACCAGTGAGCCCTGACCTGAGCTGAGCAGCTGAGGCAGGGCTGCCCGGCAGTGTCCTGGCCGGACTCATGCTGGCTGAAGTGCACCCCTCACCCCAGAAACCCCACTACCTCTCACAGGCTGGTGAGAAGCCATGTCCAGGTCTCTCCTTGCTCTTGACCTCAGGGCGCCCTCTGCCCAGCACAGACTTGCTGGCGCCAGAAAGAAAGAAGTAGCTCCAGGTCTTTCCTCACCTGTTTCCGGAGGCTCCAGCTGCCCATGAGATGCTGGGCTGGAGTCTGGAGAAACAATTCTCCAGGCCTCTCCTGGCCCCTTCCTACAGAAACCTCTCCTGCCCATCATTTTGGCTAAAGCAGGGGTAGAAATTCAGCCGCAGACGACCCCTTTCACCACATAAGCTACTGCAGCTGGGTGCACAATTCTGCTCACGGTCTTTCCTGTTCAGTGAACTGAAGACTCACTGTGCTCTTCACTCCCTGGCCTGAGCAAGGAGGGAGAATTCACTGGCCAGTCTCTCCTTCCAGTTTTCCCATGACCCCCTTGAAGAGATACATGCAGAGGAGATAAATATTCATCTCTGGTCTCTCCTCATCCCTTAGCTAAAACATCTGCTCTGCCCTCACAAACTGACCTCAAGCCTCCATGAAAAACTCGCCACAAGGTCAGCCGCCTCTTTCTCCAGACATACCCTCTTCTCCTCCATGGTTGCTGGGAATCAGGATAGAAAATCTGCCTCCAGGTGTCACTTCACTCCTCACCCCAGGACACCAGATGTCAGGCATGTGGATCCAGAGAACAAACCTCTCAGGGTCTTTCTTTATAGCTTATAAAAGTCCTTCTTTCTGGAGCTTGGAACATGCATCTAGGCTCTGGACATGGCTCTGCTGCCTGGAAGCTTGTGAGATTGGATCTCGCCATACTCAATAAACTGGGACAACAACAATGTGCTTTGGAATCTGCTTTGCATCTATAGGAAGGGCTCACAAAAAATGGTCCCATGGAACAGTTCATCTAATTTGGGACATGAGGCATGTACCTCAGAAATAGTCTGGGTACCCTTTTTGGGTCCTCACAAGCCACCTGTAGCTGTTCCCCACTCTCTCTCACCTCATCCCCTCCACTTACCTAGTATCCCCTGGACCACATTGCTCACTTCACATTTGGATTCTGATATGTGAACAGAAACAGAGCCCATATCTACTAAGAGAGAGCACACCTAAAGTGTACAAAACAGCTGGAAGAACAGCTATTCTGCTACAGACTGGATTTCCTCATCTTCCCCTCTTGTTCCACCCCATGCACTCACCAGGTCCACAATGGGGGGGGACTGGAGGACAATAACTACCTGCTCCTAGCAGGCTACATGGGGAAACCAAGCTTCCTCAGAGCCCTACACCTTTTCCTTGTTCCCTATCTCACCTGGCCATTGGGGAAGTTGATGGGGAGGTTTCACATTCAACCAAACAGAAGACATGATCATTCCAGAGCTTGACTTATTCAACATGTCTGCACTATAAACCCCAGAATGTGAGCAAATATTTCCCCCATAACAGTACACTGAGACATGAAGAACAGCACAGAAAGCACTGTGACCCTATGTAATCATCAATGGATAACATTCTAGATTACTCCTCAATTCTCAGAGTTTAACTCACTGCATTAATAGGGTGTGGTTTCTATATTCCCAGGTCAATAATTCAGTTTCCAGAATGATCTTTGAACACGTGTTTCTCACCCAGATCGAATGGTGGCCCCAGGGACAACCGCAATGTATGCAGACACTTTGGATTGTCATGAGCCTGGGCTGAGGGCGGCAGTGAGTGCACAGAACAAAGGCCGATGAGCACCCACAATTCACAGAACAATTCTGAAAAGCAAAATAAAACACAGGAGCTTGCACAACTAGATACACACATGCATTCCAGTATGAAGGTACAAAAATTAAAACTTTGGGGTAATGACATGTCAATAGACAAAATGACAAAACAGAAAAAAATGCCCAGTAATACCTGCACATCCATGTAAAAAATTTGTCTGAGATATCTTTTTAGTTGCATGAAAACAATATGCATTATATAATAAATACTGTGAGAAAAGTAAATACAAAAAAAAATTAGAGCCTTATATCATAGCCTTGACCAAACTCCCATTTCTTATAGATTTTAATAACCAGCAGTTTGGTGGAGAAACCCCGTTCTGGTAAACCATCAGTCAGTGATGAGTCTGTAGAGGCTACATGGAATAGCTCCCTAAGGAGCACTACAAAATCTGTGTGCGAGCCCACATCAAACTGCACTGAATGGGTATGAAACTGGGAGGGTTTTTCTTTTATTTGGTGCAGATTTCACATTTCTATCATCTTTTGTTGCTTTCCTTTGACTGGTCAAAATTTCACCATGACTTTACGGACACACTGTATTCATTACTAATATAGGACACAAAGTCACCTAAAACATAAAGGTCAGAGATTGACTAAGATCAGTTGAGGCCCCAGGCGCACAAGAAAATATTGGGCCCCTTGAGACTAGAAAAAAGTGTCAAGTTGGGGTTTTGCGAGGCCCTTCAATACTCGGGTCCCAGGGTGCACACCCTGTGTGCCCACCATTAAATCCACCTCTGATCAAAGTACAAAGAGATTGAAAATGAAAGAATGGGTAAAGGCACACAGGTGGTACAAAAGTAGGTTTACATTTTTTAGTATGTCAAACAGTTATTTGTGGGATTACTATTTATGAACAATTGTGTTGTTTCCATATGAACAAATGTAAACCTCCTTTTGCAGTTATCTGTATTACATGCAAAATTATATAATAGCATACAGTACACTTGAGAGCAAAATGTACTAATAGAAATGAACAGCACTTCATATCAGTGACTTTAATTAACTAGGGAGTTCCAAATTGTTCTGTGCTCAATAACATAAATTCTTCTATACAGAACAGACCTACAAGGGAAAATGAGCAAATGTATAATCATAACAGATTTAACCCAACACTTCTCCCTTCTAGACTGAGCATGCCTCTTTCAGAACCAATAGGTTCTGCCTAACCAGACAGTGGTAGAGTAGATATAGAGTCACACTGGGAAGCAGAGGACCCAGATTTGAATCTCGAGTTCACTGGCATGAGTGTGGGCTCACCAGCTTGAGTGTGCAGAGTCGTTGGATTGAGCATGGGATGGATCATACACATGACCCCCATGGTCGCTGGCTTAAGCAAGGGGTCACTCTCTCTGCTGGAGTCCCCCCCCCGTCAAGGCACATATGAGAAAGAAGTAAAAATACTAGAATGGGAAGTAATTGAGTGCAGGGACATGAGTTCCTAGCACAGTGCCTGGTATATGATGGGCACTTTCAAAGGCTTTATGAAAGCATGGCAGAAAGGAAAAAAGGAAAACAAAATGAAAAGAATGGTGATAGAAAAATCCAGGGAGGGAAAGAGGAGGAGAGGAAGAAATAAAGAGAAAAACAAATCATAGCTAGAGAGAAAAAATGGGGGAGGAAAAAGAGAGATTCATCACTATTATACACATTCACATTCTTTGAGATTCAAAGTTGATGATAAAAGTTCTCCGCATTTACCAAGCATTCAGAAAATATTTTTAGAACATTAAAGAATACATGGAACAGGGGTCCCCAAACTTTTTCCACAGGGGGCCAGTTCACTGTCCCTCAGACCATTGGAGGGCTGGACTATAAAAACATCTATGAACAAATCCCTATGCACACTGCACATATCTTATTTTAAAGTAAAAAAACGGGAACAAATAAAATATTTAAAATAAAAAACAAGTAAATTTTTTTTCTTTTTTTTATAATAATTTTATTTTTTTAGTGGGGCGACATCAATAAATCAGGATACATATATTCAAAGATAACAAGTCCAGGTTATCTTGTCTTTCAATTATGTTGCATACCCATCACCCAAAGTCAGATTGTCCTCTGTCATCTTCTATCTAGTTTTCTTTGTGCCCCTCCCCCTCCCCCTTTCCCTCTCCCTTTCCTCCCTCCCCCCCCCCCGTAACCACCACACTCTTATCAATGTCTCTTAGTTTCACTTTTATGTCCCACCTACGTATGGAATAATGCAGTTCCTGGTTTTTTCTGATTTACTTATTTCACTTTGTATAATGTTATCAAGATCCCACCATTTTGCTGTAAATGATCCGATGTCATCATTTCTTATGGCTGAGTAGTATTCCATAGTGTATATGTGCCACATCTTCTTTATCCAGTCATCTATTGACGGGCTATTTGGTTGTTTCCATGTCCTGGCCACTGTGAACAATGCTACAATGAACATGGGGCTGCATGTTTCTTTACGTATCAATGTTTCTGAGTTTTGGGGTTATATACCCAGTAGAGGGATTGCTGTGTCATAAGGTAGTTCTATTTTCAGTTTTTTGAGGAACCATAATACTTTCTTCCATAATGGTTGTACTACTTTACATTCCCACCAACAGTATATGAGGGTTCCTTTTCTCCACAGCCTCTCCAACATTTGCTATTACCTGTCTTGTTAATAATAGCTAATCTAACAGGTGTGAGGTGGTATCTCATTGCAGTTTTGATTTGCATTTCTCTAATAACTAAAGAAGATGAGCATCTTTTCATATATCTGTTGGCCATTTGTACTTCCTCCTGGGAGAAGTGTCTGTTCATGTCCTCTTCCCATTTTTTTATTGGATTGTTTGTTTGTTTGTTGTTGAGTTTTATGAGTTCTTTGTATATTTTGGATATAAGGCCCTTATCTGAGCTGTTGTTTGAAAATATCATTTCCCATTTAGTTGGCTTTCTGTTTATTTTGTTATCAGTTTCTCCTGCTGAGCAAAAACTTCTTAGTCTGATGTAGTTCCATTCATTAATTTTTGCCTTCACTTCTCTTGCCATTGGAGTCAAATTCATAAAATGCTCTTTAAAACCCAGGTCCATGAGTTGATTACCTATGTCTTCTTCTATGTACTTTATTGTTTCAGATCTTATATTTAGGTCTTTGATCCATTTTGAATTAATTTTAGTAGAGGGGGACAAACTGTAGTCCAGTTTCATTCTTTTGCATGTGGCTTTCCAGTTTTCCCAGCACCATTTATTGAAGAGGCTTTCTTTTCTCCATTGTGTGTTCTTGGCCCCTTTATCAAAAATTATTTGACTTTATATATGTGGTTTTATTTCTGGACTTTCTATTCTGTTCCATTGGTCTGAGTGTCTACTTTTCTGCCAATACCATGCTGTTTTGATTGTCGTGGCCCTATAATATAGTTTGAAGTCAGGTATTGTAATGCCCCCAGCTTCATTCTTTTCCTTTAGGATTGCTTTGGCTATTTGGGGTTTTTTATAGTTCGATATAAATATGATGATTTTTTGCTCTATTTCTTTAAAAAATGTCATTGGAATTTTGATGGGAATTGCATTAAATTTGTATATTGCTTTGGGTAATATGGCCATCTTGATTATATTTATTCTTCCTAACCAAGAACAAGGAATATTCTTCCATCTCATTATATATTTTTCGATTTCTCTTTACAATGGTTTATAGTTTTCATTATATAAGTCCTTTACATTCTTTGTTATGTTTATTCCTAAGTATTTTATTTTTTTTTGTTGCAATTGTGAAGGGGATTATTCTTTTGAGTTTGTTCTCAGTTGTTTCATTGTTGGCATATAGAAAGGCTATTGACTTCTGTATGTTAATTTTGTATCCTGTGACCTTACTGTATTGGCTTATTGTTTCTAGTAGTCTTTTTGTGGATTCTTTGGGGTTTTCAATGTATACGATCATCTGCAAAAAGTGATACCTTTACTTCTTTTCCAATATGGATGCTTTTTATTTCTTTGTCTTGTCTGATTGCTGTGGCTAGAACCTCTAGTACCACATTAAATAAGAGTGGAGAGAGTGGACAACCGTGTCTTGTTCCTAATTTAAGGGGGAAAGCCTTCAGTTTAGTGCCATTTAATATGATGTTAGCTGATGGTTTATCATATATGGCCTTTATCATGTTGAGATATTTTCCTTCTATACCCATTTTGTTGAGAGTCTTAAACATAAATTTGTGTTGTATTTTATCGAAAGCCTTTTCTGCATCTATTGATAAGATCATGTGGTTTTTGTTCTTTGTTTTGTTGATATGGTGTATTATGTTAACGGTTTTACATATGTAGAACCATCCTTGAGATTCTGGGATGAATCCCACTTGATCATGATGTATTATTTTTTTAATATAGAACAATTAAATGTAAATCAACAAACTGACCAGTATTTTAATGGAAACTATGCTCCTCTCACTGAGTACCAATGAAAGAAGTGCCCCTTCCGGAAGTGCGGTGGGGGTGGATAAATGGCCTCAGGGGGCTGTATGTGGCCCGCGGGCTGTAGTTTGGGGACCCCTGACATGGAACTTACTGGCTCCATGATGTTGAATTTCTTGGACTCCTGAACTTTCTGGATTTGATAAATGTAATCAAGGGAGGACTCAAAAAAATGTGCCTCTCTTTGTCCAACTGCAGATTAACCTGTAGAATAGTAGCAAATCTCACAATTTGGCACTGCCATTCACACAAGTTAGTGCTTATGGAATGAACAGAATGCTGGAGCTAGAGGAGAGTTTCGGCACCACGGAGTGATCTGGTCCCTTTATTTTACAAATAGGAAACATGAAGCCAAGAGATAAAAAGCTACTAAAGCAAGACTCCTGGTTTCTGGTCCTACAAGTAAGAAGCTTGGCAGTTATCATGCCCATCCTCACAGGAGAATAAAACTAAACAAGGTGAAAATAAAGTACTCCTCCTGGATCCAACAACTAATTGAAGTCAGAGAAAAAACCAATGTCTCAAAAATTGTATAGAAATTTGAATATGGGGTATAAGAACGTATCAGAGCAGAAGCTGTCGGGAGCCGATCCACTAATGCTGGCTAACTAGGTCACAGCAGAAGAAGATCCACAACTGCTGGTTGACAAAGTCACAGCAAAAGAAGATAGAGTCACCGCAGTAAAGACCAACAGCTGCGGGTTGACAAAGTCACCGCAAGGAAAGGCACGATACTTCCCCCTTTAATCTTTTGAATTAATCTGGCCTTATATCCCCCCTTTTTCTGGGTGTGTGCTATTATTTGTGGCACAGGGATAATAGTACCGTACTTTCCCTGTAGATTTGTAGTAATTTCTTTGGAAATGAGACAGAAGGTGTAAGTTCCACAGAAAAGCCTGTAAGCCCCTTGATCTGGGCTTGTAAACATAAGAGGCTGGCTATGGTATCCCTCATAAAGGGTTAAGTTTGTAGGAGAATTTCTTCTTATTAATCATGTTAGAAAGAATATAGTTAGAACTTAGCTAGTGTGTGAATATAGTAAATAAATAAAGTTTGACTAGACAATAGAATCTTAGGTAAGGTGTTATGGAATGGCCCGTTGCATGGCCTGGGATGGGAACGCAGTCAGCAAGAAAAGAATGTTTTGCTAAGAGAATTGTTTTATGACTGAAGGCAGTTGCTGGGCTTTCTCAGTGAGACACTCTCATGAGATTTATGTACTTTCCCAAAAATTCTTTCTTCAGATAATGAGAGGTATGGAAGAGCATACATAGAAGCAATAGCAATTAATGTCTTCTGAAATTATGTTGCTACTAAGCTATCTTGCGAGTGCACTCTATATATCTTTAAGTAAAAGTTACTCTTAATGTTATGTCAATTTCTTAATAGGCAAGCCTTTTGTTATCTTGTGAGGAAAGTTAGGACACTACATAAACTCAAGGCCATTTGCCTGAGCAAGCGGTGGTCATTTGCTAGTCCTTAATGATTTTGTCTGTTAATCTCTCTCTGCCCCTTGACTCACAACAACAATAAAGTTGAGTTATTAGTTAGTACTAATCCTTTAAAAGCTTTTACCGATGTTATCGCTATTCAAGTTATTTTTTAATTGTACTTTGAATGATTTGCCACCATATTTGTAGTTTATAGATATAAATTAACTGTTATCTGGAAACATGTAAACATAGTGAAACAGAAGCAATGATTAATACCATGTAATTGTAACTTGGTGTGTGTGTATAAAAAAGGAGCTGTACTAGCATTAGACAGAGATGCCTGGCAGTAAATGCTAACTAGAGAATAAAGAGAAAGAAAAGAATTCGGCTCTCTCACTCCATTTTCGCCAACGCCGTCTCCTCCTGTGGGACCCCTGGATCCCCCCCGGGGCTGGACCCCGGCAAGAAGCCTGCTGCTGCAGCCAATATCAGACTTTATTTTCGAACTCTCCAGTGGGTCCAACATAATGGCACATGTGGATGCTGGACTTGCAGCCTCCCAAAAACCCATCCAATGTATCCCTTTGCTTAAAAAAATTACTCCTGAAAGACAACTGAAAAACAATTAAACAGCTTCTGCACAACAAGCTAGAGAGAGAGAGACAGAGAGAGAGAGAAAGAGAAAGAGAGAGAGAGAGAGCAGCATAGAGAAGGCTGAGGAACCATGAGAGATCTGCAGGAGGTGAAGGAACAGCTCAGGACCAAAGAGACCAGTGAGCACCACTGTTTACACATCCCAGGCATGTGGATAGAAGACAGTAGCTCCATTCAGGCTCTATGGCCACCCGAAGGGCAAAGGGCACTGCAGCAAACTGCCAGCCACCCCTCCTGGAGCTAAATACAATAGAATCATGAGGGCAGCTTAGCTTGTATAAAGAGAGCTCCTCTTCCCAGATATCAACCCAGCAGGTAGGTATGGGGAAGTGGCAACACTTCGCCCACTGAGCTGCATGTGAATGTGGGGCACCCCACCTAGAGAGAGTGCAGAGCTAGCAAAACACTCCAGTACCAGCTGCAGGACTATTCGACCCAAAGAATAGTGCAGCCATAGTGGGTCACTACAGGCATTACTCCTCCTGAAAAATATAAAGCTGGCAAATGATCTATGGTCTGCACACAGGGCTCCCTGATCAGAACAAGTGCAGAGAATGGGGGGCGTGGCTGCATGCACTGGTCAGGCGGCTCTACCCCCAAACAGCACAAAGCAAGCAAAACCTTGCGGCCCAGGGTAGAGTGGGGGGACAATGCTGTGCATGTGCACAGGGCTGCCAAGCCCTGAGAAGGTGAAGAATGTGGGGTAAGGCTGTGTGTGCACCCAGGTTAACCCACCAGGACAAAGGGTGGATCTAACGGGGGGGGGCGAGATACAAGAAAGCAATCAGGTAACCCAGCACAGACCATGCTCTGACAACAGATAATTAAAACAGAACACGCACAGCACACACCATGCAGCCCCTTTTACACCAGGCAGCCCTGCCCAGATTAAAAGGACAAGGAGGCTCACACATCCCAGACTGCCCATTCAGAACCCACTCCTTCAGGCCAGGTGACAGGACAGGCACTGCATGCACCTCCCCACAACTACAACCGGCAGGCTGAAACTATTCAACACACAATGTAACAAAGACAACTTTTTCAAGACTGGGCGAGATGACTATTCCATTCAACTCAAAGGAACAAATACAGACAGTCAACCAAAATGTGGAGACAGAAGAATATATACCCCAAATGAAGGAACAAGGAAAAAACTCCAGAGAAATATCCTAGTGAAATGGAAATGGTTAATCGGACAGATAAAGACTTCCAAGCAAACAGTCATAACGATGTTCAATAAACTTGAGAGTAGAATAGAGGAACTCAAGAGAGCGCTTGAACAACAAGAAAATGTAATAATCTTATCCGGCTTGAGCGCGGATTCACTGGCTTGAGTGCTGGATCATAGACATGACCCCATAGTCGCTGGCTGAGCCAAAAGGTCGCTGGCTTAAAGCCCAAATTGCTGGCTTGAGCAAGGGAGTCACTGACTTGGCTGGAGTCCCCAGTCTGGCCCGTCCTTGCATCCCTGGGGCTGGTCCCACGGGCGCCTTGTGGGCCAAGCAGTCAGCCTCAGTGGCCTCTCCCAGGCAGGCACGTGGAGGCTGGGCCTGCAGGGTGGACGCGGACAGGATCCCGCGGGGCGCCACGGAGGGAGCGGCGGGAAGGGCGTGGGCTGCGCTGCAGGTGAGCACAGGGCGGCAGGCGGGGGAGAGCCCGGACCCAGCGGGGCGAGGGGTGGTTCCTTCCAGCCGCTGCGCGGGGTCACGTGGCCGCGTTTCTCCCCCCTCCCTCCGCCCCCACAGGCCCCCAGCGCCTTCAGGGACATCCGCGCCTACATCTCCCAGACGGCTGGCTGCCAAGGTTGACTGGGAGAAGGCGCGCGGCCCCAACGTGGAGAAAAACCTGGACGCGCTGCTGCGCAAAGGCGAAGGCGCGCGGGCGGGAATCGCGGGCTGCATAAGGGCCGGCTAAGTGTCGGGGCTGCTCCTACAAGCACTTCGCTTTCGGGACCACGATTTTGTTTCTCCCCGGGGCTCCGCGCCCATTGGCCTGCTTTCATGGTTCACCGCTGGCAGGCCACCAGACCCCCAGCGGACGACACTGAGAACTCGCATGAAGAATGGATTCGGAGGCAGCGAGGTGAGGGGCTGCAGGCTCGCGCTGTCCATTTGAAATGGACCCAGGGTCAGGTCCCCAGCCTCTAAACAGATAACGAGGGACAGAGCTTGCGTTTAGCAAACAAGCGAGATACATATAGTGCATTGTGAAGTAAGGGGGGATTTGCTACAATGCTTCCATGTGTAAATAATTACACATGTTTATAGATGTGTTAATGAGCAGGAACAGTGTAAAAGTATAAAAGCACATAAGAAATAACTCATTCAGAACACTTCTCATCACAAGAGGAGGATGAAGGTCGGGCCAGTGAGCAGTGCTCCAGGACAGGGCTCCCTGGGCAGTGCCGGCCACATTGCAGATGGGAAAGAATTAATCATGGTGATTAAGGCAGCTGGGGTTATGAGCCAGGGTAGGGACCATTGTATCAGGCCCTGTGTCAGCCATCTCTTCAGTGCATCTGGTTTTATGAGGGTGTGGTCAGTAAGGTCCTTCCACTTTCATGGTCTAGCATTGAAACATAGATAAAGCACAGATGTGATCTCAAGCTTGACCCAATGGTTTCTTTGGTCCACGGAATCTGATGATTAAGGAAGGTCAAGAACAGCCAAATGTGTAAAGGTGAAAGGGTTAGAAGGAAAGCAGGCAAGGTGGTCACTGTACCATTAGACTGGACAAGGCTACTCTGAAACAAGAAGACGGAAAGGAGCCCTGGCCAAGTTGTTTAATTCGTTAGAGAGTCATCCCCTTACACCAATGTTCTGGGTTTGATGTCCAGTCAGGGCCCATATAAGAATCAATCACTTGAGCCTGACCAGGTGGTAGCACAGAGGATAGAGCATCAATCTGGGATGATGAGAACCCAGGTTCCAAACCCCAAGGTTGTGGCTTGAGGATGGGTTCACCAGCTTGAGTGTGGGGTCGCTGGCTAGAGCATGGGATCATAGATGTGACCCCATGGTCACTGGCTTGAAGCCCAACATTGCTGGCTTGAGCCCAAGGTTGCAGGTTTGAGCAAGGGGTCACTGACTGAGCTGGAGTCCCCTGGTCAAGGCATGTATGAGAGCAATCAATGAACAACTAAGGTACCGCAGCTATAAGTTGATGCTTCTCATCCCTCTCCCTTCCTGTCTGTCTCTCTAGCTAAACAAAAAGAAAAAAGAAAGAATAATTAACCACTAAATGCATAAATGAGTGGAACAACAAATCAATGTTTCTCTCTCACTCTCTTCCCTCCTTCCTTCCAATAAATAATTTAATTTATTGATTTTAGAGAGAAGAGTGAGAAAGAGAGAATGGGGAGGCAGACAAGAGCAGGAAGCATCAACTTGTAGTAGTTGCTTCTTATATGTGTCTTGACCAGGCAAGCCTGGGGTTACAAACTGGTGACCTCAGTGTTCCAGGTCATTGCTTTATCCACTGTGCCACCACAGGTCAGGTAGACAGAAAAGAGAAAGTTTTATGTTAAAGAAATGGATTTTCTGTCCACTTAAGTGACCTTTATTATATTTTTGACATGATCGGCTTTTTTTCTTTTTCTTTTTTATTTTAGTGAGAGATAAAGAGGGAGGGACAGACAGGGACAGAATGGCTAAAAGGGAGAGATGTGAGAAGCATCAATTCTTCATTGCAGCTCCTTAGTTGTTCATTGACTGCTTTCTCATATGTGCCTTGACTGGGGGGCTACAGCACAGTAAGTGACCCCTTGCTCAAGCCAGCTACCTTGGACATGAGCCACCAACCATGGAGTCATGCCTATGATACCACGCTCAAGCCTATGACCCTGTGCTCAAGCTGGTGAGCGTGCACTCAAGCCGGATTAGCCCACACTGAAGCCAGCAGCCTAAGGGATTTAAACTTGGGTCCTCAGCATCACAGTCCATCCTGGAAAAGCAAGACCCTCTGGACAACACTTTAGATGAAAATTGGATAAGAGAAAATCATTTGTAGATTTCAGTTCCTCTGAGTCTTCTAGAAAGGCTAATAAGTATGACCTAGGTATGTGGGGTGGATTTTGGATAGGCCTGGATTTAAGCTCTACTAAACTGAGAGTGAATTTAGCACTGGAGCTTTGGGAAAATTTTACAAATTCTGTGAGCTCTTGAATGCTAATTTGTAAGGTGAAGATACATGCATATATTCTTTGATAGTATTCAATTCAATTTACTTATTTGTGTATCTATTTATTTATTTATTAGATAAGAGGAGGGGAGATAGTGAGGCTGACTCTCATATGCACCCTTACCAGGATCTACCGGCAACCCTAATTCTCGAGTACTGAGCTGGTTTTTAGCCCTTCAGGGTGATGTGCTCTAGCTAACCGAGCCATCCTTAGCACCTAGGGCCAATGCCCGAACCAATTGAGCCACTGACTGCAGGAAAGGAAGAGAGAGAAAAGAGGGAGAGGGAGGGGTGGAGAAAGAGATGGTCACTTTTCCTATGTACCCCAACCAGAATCAAACCCGGGACATACACTGGGCCAATGCTCTATACTGGCTAGGGCTTAAATTCAATGTAAAAGAACTGACACACATTGTCCAATAAATACATCTCTGATAATAGCAACCATATGCTGCTGGTGTTGTGTAACTGCCTTTGCTAAATGCCTTACAGATACTGTGCCCTTAATAAATATATTATGAATAACTAAATTTTTGGAAATTAAACTTCACAATGGGAAGATCTAGAAACAAAAAATTGAATTGGCCATCTGTAGTCAGTGTAGAGGCTTACTATTATAGAGGCTCTCTGAGCCAATAGTTGACAAAAGAAAATACCAGAGTATGTAGAAGGACAGGTGATAATTTGATGGAAGGAAATTGTGTGTTTTCTGACAAAATAGGGACTAACACTCCTAACTCCACCAAACTCACTCTTCTCCAACTTAGAACTCAGGAGAAAGGAGAGTGAAGTAAAAGTGCATAGCCTACGAGAAAGAAAAGGCCATGTGCACCAAGAGGTCAGCAGGCCCCAGGATGATAACTACCTCTGTAAGTGACCCTCACAAAGCATGTCATGTCTTCATACAATAATTTCATCTGGTCATTTGCCCCTTAGAGCATTCCGTTCCCCTAGAGACTTGCACTACAGAATTGGGTTCAATGATGTGAGTTCCTGGGCTCTTTCTGAAGCTCTATATGTCCAGAAACATGCACTACACCTTCCCTAATCCCTGTTGCTCTCACCCCCAGATTGTGAGAAGTGTCAGAACTTCTTCATTGACAGTTGTGATGTGCATGGGCCCCATACATTTGTAAAAGACAGTGCAGTGGATAAGGGGAATCGAAACCACGCAGCCCTCACTCTGCCCCCTGGGTTGAGAACTGTACCATCAGGCATCCCTGAAGCTGGTCTTGGAGTGTGAAACAAGGCATCTGCTCTGCCAGTGGGTCTGCACTTTGGCCCTTATAAGGGCCAGATCACAGAAGATGAAGAGGCAGGCAACAACAGATACTCCTGGCAGGTGAGAAGTATTGGGTTGGGGAATGAATTCGTAGCGTTTTAATATTTTCTTTCATTTTACAATGATTTGTTTGCTGTTTGGCAAAGGGTAAGTATTCATTCGATAAAACTCTTTCTGCTCTACAAAACTATGTTAATTGTATTTTTGAGTTACTTAATTTTTTATTAGTTTTTAGGCTTAGAAATGGAATACCCAGGAGGCAAAAATCAACATTTTTGACACCTGCTCTTTTTTGCTTTTCATCGAGGTCAAAAAGCTGCCAAAGCAGCCCGGGACATTTGCGACGTGTATGGAGAAGGTGTCATAGGTGAGTCTACAGCACGGAAATGGTTTGCAAAGTTCAAAAATGGCGACTTTGACGTCGATGACACGTGCCGCAGCGGAAGGCCTTCTGAATTCGATGAAGAACTGGGAAATGCTCGAAAAGAATGCCACAGTCAACAAGGAGCTCTACATTGCCCAGCTACACCGTGTGAATGAGGCTATTCGACTGAAAAGACCTGATTGACATGGTCAAACCATACTCCTTCACGACAACGCCAGGCCCCATGTTGCACAAGTCGTCAAAGCCGCACTCCAAGAGCTCGAATGGGAGGTCCTTCAGCATCCCCCGTATTCTCCAGACCTTGCACCGGCCGATTACCATCTTTTCCGCTCCCTGTCAAACCATATGAAGGGCGTTACCTTCTATAACAAAGAGGTCCTTAAAAACTGGCTCAAAAACTTTTTTGACACCAGACCAGGCGATTTTTGGCGGAACGGCATCAACAAATTGGTCGAGAGGTGGGAAGAGGTTGTAAACAGCAATGGTGAATATATAATTGATTAACTTATTGATATAATTATTGTTTTTTGTTTAAATAAAAGTCTTCAGTAAAAACACTACGAACTTATTCTCCAACCCAATATTTACCTCTTCCCCTATCTTGTGGCTTCCCAATCCCTCCCTTAGCTTGGTGGGACCTGCCCTTCTACATGCTAGGACATGGATGGAGACAATATGTTTAGCTCTGGGTACTGAGTGGACTCTGCAGACCATAGAGCTCCTGTTGAGGATCACAGGTTAAGTGGGAGCAAAGTGGTACAGACACAAAAGAATGCCTCCTCCAAGCCCTAAGTGAACAGTCAACTCATATGTGATGAGTAAGAAAAGTATCATGTGGTCACGAGTGGCAATGCATGCAAGCTGAAATAGTTTTGTTGATAGTAGGGTAAAATAATTTCTCTATTACTTCCTCAACCAAAAAAAAAAACCTTTATTTTTTCTTCCTGAAATGCAGATCACCAAAGGGAGAAACTGCTATATGCATGTGAATGGGAAAGATGAATCCTGCGTCAACTGGATGAGGTAAGGCCAATAAGTTTCTGAGAGTCACGAGAACAGTCATCCCTCTCAGGCCAATACATCTTTTCTTCTCATCATGCCTCCATAAGCAGTCTCCTTCAATCCTCTGTTTCTCTTTTTTCTCCATTTGATGCTCTTTCAAAGTAAGAGGTATTTAGAGAAAAAAGGGGATAAAAATATAGCATATGTTCTCAAAATATAAATCTCTATGCTAGACAAAATTTAGGCACTAGAAAAAAACTTTGAGGGTCTGAATTACAATTTAATTGATCTAATGAACATTATTTAAGCCCTTCCTATATTCCAGTTTAGATGAAGGTATTCATTACCTAAGCAGATCATATAACCCATCTTCTTATGGAGGATTAATTGCAGACACAGTGAAACAATTGATAATACAAATATTTAACTATAAATTTTTTTTGAGAAGTTCACAGTGCCAGCATACTTAAACCAAGGATAGCCTAAACCAGTGGTCAGCAAACTGTAGCTCATGAGCCACATGCAGCTCTTTGGTCCCTTGAATGTGGCTCTTCCACAAAATACCATGTGCATGCACTACCTTGATAAGGAGTGTACCTACCTATATAGTATAAGTTTAAAAAAATTGGCTCTCAAAAGAAATTTCAATCATTGTAGTGTTAATATTTGGCTCTGTTGAATAATGAGATTGCTGACAACTGGCCTAAACCTGTGAGGGCAGCAAATATCCCAGCCTCCCTTCTAACTTGAACTGAGTTTTGAAGCCTGCAGAGCAATTATCATGGGGCACTTACCTGAGAAGATCTTTTATCAGGGCCTACAAAATGTGAATAAGCTATTATTATTCCTTAAGATTTTGCTAAGACAAAGAGACCTCCAAGTCCTGGCAGGTTGGCTCAGTGGTAGAACATCAGCCTGGCCTGTGAAAGTCCAGAGATTGATTCCCAGCCAGGGCACACAGAAGCGCCCATCTGCTCCACTCTTCCCCCTCTCCTCTATCTCTGTCTCTTTCTTCCCCTCCCCAGTCAAAGCTCCATTGGAGCAAAGTTGGCCCAGACTCTGAGAATGGCTCCATGGCATCCACCTCAGGCACTAGAATGGCTTTGGTACAGCAGAGCTGTGCCCCAGATGGGCAGAGCATCACCCCCTGGTGGGCATGCCAGGTGGATCCAGGTAAGGCGCATGCGGGAGTCTGTCTATCTCCCCACTTCTCACTTCTGGGGGTGGGAGAGACCTCCAGGTTTTTATGGGAACCTGGTTGAAGCTACCTAAATAAAATGTGAGGAGAATGGAGAAAGGCCTCTCAAGAAAAGATGGACTTGGTCTGAGTATTGAATGATGTGAACTAATCTAGACACACAGTCTAACATCAAGTAGCAAGTTCTGTGATATAAACAGGACCTGAGCTAGTTTAGAGAAGCTAGAGTTCACTGTGTTTAATGGCCAATCTGGGTTAAGGTTACATCTGCAATTGGCTTTGGAAAATGGTATTAGGAAAGATGAGCACTGTAAGCAGGACATGGACATTGGAAGTCATATGACATTGTGACATGCTCAGACATTGGAGAGAAGGTTCTCTGGGAGGACTGTGAATGTCAGCAACATCAGAGCCTGAGTGTCATGTGCAGAGCTGGACATGGATCTGAGAGGTTGTAAGAACTCATCACCTCTGGGTTTTTTCTTTCATCTGCCTCAATCCCAGGTATGTGAACTGTGCCCAGGATGATGAAGAGCAGAACCTGGTGGCCTTTCATTATCATGGGGAGATTTTCTACCAAACCTGCCAGGTCATCAGGCCAGACTGTGAGCTGCTAGTCTGGCACAATGACAAGTTTGGCCAGAAGCTGGGCATCAAGTGCAGCAACAAGTGGAAGAGAGAGCTCACAGCAGCTGGAGGTGGGCACAACTGTTTTTCAAAATGGAAAGAAAAGAGAAAACTCACCTTAGAAATTTTCATGGTACACTCTAAAGTCAGTAAGATTTCAAATCAGATGCTTCAGAAATGAAGAATTCATTTCATATGCCTTTGATTCTTAGGAAAAAACTTTTTATTTTTTACTTTGGATTTAAATTTTTTTATGTGAGAGGAGTGGAGATAGACAGATTCCTTCATGTGCTTCAACCAATATCCACCCAGCAACTCCAGTATGAAGTCCACGCTCAGACTAGCTGAGCTATCCTCAGTGCCGGAGGTTAACACTTGAACCAACTGAGTTATCGGGCTGATGCTTGAACCAATAGAGGCACTGGCTCTAGCAGGGGAAGAGAGAGAGAAGGGAGAGAGGGAGGGGAAGAGAAACAGATAGTCACTTCTCATTTGTGCCCTGACCGAGGATTGAACCTGGAACTTCCACATGCCAGGCCAACACTCTGTCCAATGAGAAACTGTCCAGGGCCTGTTTTCTGAGGGCCAGTCCTGTTTAGCATATAGGGTAAAAGCAGAGGTTGGATAGATGCCCATCAGCCTGGAAATGCAGTGCTGTGATTCAAGCTGAGACACTGGGGACCTTCCTGAGTGAGGTGGGACAATGGTGTTATTTTCAGCTACAGGGAGACTTATTCTCTTATTTGCTTTGTTAATTTTTGTAAAATACACTTCAGTGGGGAATCCTCTCAGAGATTACTTCATCTCCAAGTGGGAGAGGATGGTGGATTACCTAGAGAGAAATAGGAGTCAGGCATGTAAGAAGTATGGTTGGGGGCCCTGGCTGGTCAGTCGGTTACAACATCCTGAAATACCAAGGTTGAGCCCGGTTCAGGGCACATACGAGAAATGACCAATGACTGCATGCCTAGGTAGAAAAATGAATAAATGCCTTTATCTCTTTCTCTCTCTCCTTCTTTTTCTTCTACTTCTTCTTCCTCCTCCTCTCTGTCTCTCTAAAATCAATCAATTTTTTAAAAGTATGGTTGGGGAAATATTTTGAAACAGGACTTCCCATTGTATATGAAATGGGCTGACACTAAATGAAATCAAGTATGAATATTTGGTGTGAGGCTTGAGGAAGGACATATTTTCAGTTTATCATCTATGGGAAACTATGAGGGAATCAGTTCCTAATTAGGGCCAGTGGTCTTTCTAAACAACTGTGTTAAAATCTACGTGTATATAAGAAAGGTCAGCATTGTTCCACCCATACAAGGGGTGAAACAGCCCCTGATGCTACTTGACAGTCCCTCATCTGGTAATATGTACAAAGGACCCTTGATATGGGATTTCTGCATTTCTAAAGAAGATACAGTACATAAAAATTAAAAGATAAAACAGACTATAAAGAAAAAAAACCAGACTATAAAGAAACAGTTTGTGGAAGACAGAGATTATACTGTCAAACCCATAAGAACTATTCATGGGAGACGTCTTAACATCAGAAAAAACATATGACCCATGCAGCCTTATCAACCTCTACCCTGACCAAAATTTACTCTTTCAGCAGAACCAAATCCAGAAATACACCCGTGTCCTTCCTGCTCTTGTCTTCTCCAGTCAGAAATTCCTTTCTCAACACATGGGATGCAGTCACCCCCCACAGATTCTCCCAGGAACATCTACAAGAAAACAGCTCCAATCAGAGGATTCCTGCCCAGAGGATCCAAGTAAGCAGCAGCAACATACTTATACACACAACTGGGATGACAAAGCTGAAGGTCAAGAGGTCAAAGAAAAGTCCAGCCTTTTGCTTAAAAGGACCAAGCAGAGGAGGATTTCAAGGGCCTTTTTCAAAGCTTGTAAAGGACACATGGGAAGCTCTAGTGAACAAGAGAGAATGATACAGGAAGTGTCCAGCATAGGCCAGGAAGTAAATTCAGTGGACACAGGCAAAGTATCTGGGAGTAGGAATGTCAAGAATTGTAGCTGTCAAGTATGGAGAGTGTGGGCAAGGCTTTGAAGATAAGTCACATATTCCAGACAACACAGGGCACACTCAGAGGAGAAGCCCTATGTTTGCAGTGAGTGTGAGCGAGGCTTTACACAGAAGTCAAACCTCCTCAAACACCAGAGGACACACTCAGGGGAGAAGCCCTATATTAGTAGGGAGTGTGAACAAGGCTTTACACAGAAGGCAGATCTCCTCATACAGCAAAGTACACAATCAGGGGAAAAGCCCTATATTTGCAGGGAGTGTGAGCAAGGTTTTGCACAGACGGCAGATTTCCTCATACACCAGAGAACACACTCAGGGGAGAAGCCCTATGTTTGCAGTGCATGTGAGCGAGGCTTTACATGGAAGTCCCATCTCCTCATACACCAGAGGACACACTCAGGGGAGAAACCCTATGTTTGCATGGTGTGTGAGCGAGGCTTTGCACAGAAGCCACATCTCCTCGTACACCAGAGGACACATTCAGGGAAGAAACCCTATGTTTTCAGGGAGTGTGAACTAGGCTTTGTACGGAAGTCAGATCTCCTCACATCAGAGGACACACTCAGGGCAGAAGCCCTATGTTTGCAGGGAGTGTGAACAAGGCTTTGCACGGAAGTCACATCTCCTCATACACCAGAGGACACACTCAAGGGAGAAACCCTATGTTTGCAGGGTGTGTGAGCGAGGCTTTGCACAGAAGGCACATCTCCTCATACACCAGAAGACACACTCGGGAGAAACCCTATGTTTGCAGGGTGTGTGAGCGAGGTTTTGCACAGAAGTCACATCTTCTCAGACATCAGAGAAAACACTCAGGGGAGAAGCCTTATGTTTGCAAAGAGTGTAGTGAGTTATTAGCATAAAATTGCATCTCCACAGCCATAGCTTTTACCTGGGTCATATCCCACATCTGAAGAGACTTCAGAAGGAGTCTACTGACCACTTCCCTCCCAAGAGTGTAATTAATACAAAAGTGACACGTTAAACAAATTCTTCACTTTCATAACAAGAGATGAGCTAGACAAACAGTTCCTTAAGTGCTATGGGAATGTCAACACCAATCTCCTCCATGATATCTTGGCCTCCTGTTCTAATAAATCTTATCTTCATAAAACTTTGAAGCTCACATACCTCATTCCCCCTGTCACTGAAACCAGAGTTCCAGGAGAGCCACAGAGAACTCACACTGTCATGCATAGAACCTCAGCAACTGGAAATGTGGAAGTCTGAAGTCAATCTACTTAGCTTACTGCCCAGGGAGAGAGATTGGAGACAGACTCACCAGGAAAGGAATTTCCTTGACTCCCAGGAAGTGGATCCTTTTCTCCTAGTAGGCTCACAACCCTCCTCCCTGGGCTTCTCTTGGCTCCTGTCATGATTTCCTCTGACCTCTGTGTCTCAGTGGTGCAAACCAGGGAAGAACATGTGCATGTGCATGTCTATGTACCTGGCTCAGTCTGGGCACCTGGTCTCCCTCACTCTCTCTTCACTGGCCTCTACAGGGTGAGCATCTCATGGTGCACACCACATGGACTCCAGATCATTCAGTAGTTGCATTGAATCTCAGCTCTGCCCTCACCAGCTATGCGACCTAAGGCAAGATTCTCAACTTCCATTTTTCTGTATTTTAATCTATAAAATGAGAATGGTGACTGACCAGGCAGTGGTGCAGGGCATAGAGCCCTAAACTGGAATTCAGAGGACCCAGTTTAAAAACCCCAAGGTTGCCAGCTTGAGCACAGGCTCACCAGCTTGATTGAGTGTGGGGTTGGAGGCTTCAGTGTGGAATCATAGACATGACCCCAGGATCGCTGGATTGAGCCTAAGGTTGGTGGATTAAGCAAGAGGTCATTCACTGTGCTGTAGCCTCCTGGTCAAGGCACATATGATAGCAGTGAACAACTAAGGTTCCCTAACAAAGAATTGATGCTTCTCATCTTTCTCCCTTCATGTCTTTCCCTATCTGTCCCTCTCTCTGTCTCTCTTGCAAAAAAAAAAAAAAAGGAAAAAATTGCTTCTCTCTCTGCACTATCTAAAACGAATTAAATTTAAAAAAGACTGGACTTGCCTGATCAAGGCACATATGAAAGTTGATGCTTTCTACTCCCACCTTCTCCCTCCCTCCCTCTCTACACTGTCTAAAATAACTTTTTTTTTGTATTTTTCTGAGGTTGGAAACGGGGAGGCAGTCAGACAGACTCCCACATGTGCCCATCCAGGATCGACCCGGCACGCCCACCAGGGGGCGATGCTCCACCCATATGGGGCACCGCTCTGGTGCAACCAGAGTCATTCTAGCACCTGAGGCATAGGCCATGGAGCAATCCTCAGTGCCCGGGCCAACTTTGCTCTAATGGAGCCTTGGCTGCAGGAGGGGAAGAGAGAGACAGAGAGGAAGGGGAGGGGAAGGGTGGGAAAGCAGATGGGCACTTCTCCTGTGTGCCCTGGCTGGGAATCCAACCCAGGACTCTTGCACATCAGGCCGAAGCTCTACCACTGAGCCAACCGGCCACGGCCTAAAATAATTTTTTTTAAGGAGAGTCCTTTTATTTTTTTATTTATTTTTTATTCATTTTTATTAGAGAGAGAGAGAGAGAAAAGATATAGTGAGAACAGAGGGAGGAGCAGGAAGCATCAACTCCCATATGTGCCTTGACCAGGCAAGCCCAGGGTTTTGAACCAGCAACCTCAGCATTCCAGGTCAATGCTTTACCCAGTGTGCCACCACAGGTCAGGCTGGCCTAAAATAAATTTTAAAAAATAAATAAAATATAAATTGCTACACTGTCAGTCTGTAGGAATAGAGATCTTCATCCCAAACATTTAGAGTCATTTTGGCTCAAATGAGATCCTAAAATCTCCCAGTTTTCATGTTTCTTATGTTGATGAGACCAAGCACCTAACCTTGTAAAAATAAGCTCTGCCTGATGTATCATTAGGAAATGACACAATAAGACTACAATAATACAACACTCACACCTATTAGAACTGCTAAACTCCAAATACGACAGCACCAATGTTCACATGCATTCACTGTTTAATTCTTAGAGGTCCCCTGACTGAGGATCAAGCCTACAACCTTGGTGTATCAGAATGATGCTCTAACTAACTGAGCTACCTGGTGAGGGCATAACCCTGGGTTTCATCCAACTCTCATTTAGGGATAGAAAATAATCTTTCAGAACCAATATAGTAACACACAAAAAGAAAATACAGAAATAGAAAATATAACTAAGGAGGGAGGGGCATGCCCCCTCTTCACTGAGAAGGAAGAAACAAGAAGAATGCAAGAGAAGGGAGCCTACAGGGGTAACTGAGTCAGGCAGTTATAGATTAACTACTTTCTATAATTTTCTGAAAGGGTGCCTGGAGCCACTTGCTACACAAAGCAAAGAAAATAAAACATCTGAAAACCACTTCCCTTTTTCATTTCTCAAAAGCTTTTAAGAAACAGTGTTTACATAGCTTAATTGAAAAAATTTCAACACATCCTCTGAATCTACCTAAACTCACCCTCCCATCCTGGAGTCATGAGAGTGACATGTACCTCTAGACAAAGAGATCACAAGCCCCTTGCATTAAAACCTCTATTCTGTAAAAGGTATATAAGATGTAAGAAATCTAACTTCGGGGAGTACATGTTTGGTTGCCTCTTTTGCAGTCACACTGCTCTGCCAGCTAAATAAATGCTACTTCCTTCATCAAGCTATCTGAGCGTTTTTATCCTCCTTTGATTCCTGCCATCCAACAACTGACATATAATGCACTGTACCCACCCCTGTTCCTCCTGACCACCACTGATGTGTTGTTCTCAAGATGCACCCGACCTAACAGCAGAGACACATTGAAAAGGGTCCATACTGCACTATAAAGGAAGTGACAACAAACTTGAAAAGATTGAAATTACGTAACCCATGTTTCCTCCTCTCGTGACACTTAACCTTGAAATCATTAGTAACGCTTGACCAGGCAGTGGTGCAGTGGAAAGAGCGTCGGACTGGGATGCAGAGGACCCAGGTTCGAGACCCCGAGGCCGCCAGCTTGAGCACAGGCTCATCTGGTTTGAGCAAAAGCCCACCAGCTTGAACCCAAGGTCACTGGCTCCAACAAGGGGCTACTTGGTCTGCTGAAAGCCTGCGGTCAAGGCACATATGAGAAAGCAATCAATGAACAACTAAGGTGTTGCAACACACAATGAAAAACTAATGATTGATGCTTCTCATCTCTCTCCATTCCTGTCTGTTTGTCCCTGTCTATCCCTCTCTCTGATTCACTCTGTCTCAGTAAAAAAAATAAAAAAAAATCATTAGTAACAAATAAGCCAGGAAGTCCTTATACTTACACTTATAAAATACAATTTTAAATAACCTGTAACATAAATTGCAATTAGAATTCTAAAATAATTTCATCAGCTGAAAGATAATAATAATTTTAAAAAACCTATGGTTCCCTGACCAGATGGCTCAGTGCATGGAGTGTCCTCCTTGTGTGCCAAGGTTGTGGATTTTGTCACAGGTCTCAGCACCTAAGAGGTGTGATCAAGTAGTACACAACTAAATGGAACAACTAATTGAAAAAAAATGATTTTATGCTTCCCTCTCTCTCTCAAATCAATGTAAAAAAATGTAAAAATCAAATGGAAAAAGCTGAGAAAGACCTGCAACATGCCTAGTGCATTTCCCTCAACAGAAAGGCAGAAAATAAGAAAAGAAAAACAAAGTAAATAATCCAGATATCTCTTCGGACTATGTTCCTATTTTTCACCTAGAAAAGATTACCTTTTTTACCATCAACAATCTAATTCTGCACCTCACAGTGTTTCCCGCCCATTACTGCCTCCCATGGTGCCTCTACTACAAATGGAGCCATTTTCTTCTCACTTCCCCAAAACACATGACTGGCAGTGCCTTAGAGAAACTCCTCCCAAACCTTAACCAGAGGGCTAAGGGGATGATGGACCTCTCAGAACACAATGGATTTTTCTACTGTGTCATCAAGCCTACAAATATTGGAGCCTTCTATCAGATTTGACTAAATGGAACCTTGAGACTTTTTCCTGGAACAGGTATTGCGAGTTTTATAGAATAGAATCTCCCATTCGCTTTGCTCTCTTTTCCATCCATATCTACCTTCCTGCCAACATGAACACAACAATCATTACTGAACAGACACCAGAGTCCTTAGACAGAATCAAGGCCCCGTGGACCCTAGACGACTTAAACTGAGCACTGGACCAACCCCCAAACCAAAAAGGGGACTTGGCACCAAACTCCTAACACTGGTCTACAGACCCAACCGAGACTAGGACACACCCATGCCAGAGACTGACATGGTACCTTGGACACCAGAGTCCATACATAATGTCCTAGAACTGGAGCTGCTCATGGGCCCCACACTGGAACTTGGATATGAGGTAAAATGCAATGGGACCCCAGGTGCACAGCAGAATACAGATTCAACAACAACCCTGGAGACAGGCTCCTGGTCTGTAAACAAGACCCCATAACTGAACTTCAGATATGGAGCCAAACAACAGACCTCACTTGCTAAATGACTGATGCAGGAGCTGAACCTGATACAATGCAAACACAGCCAGGACTCCATAAAGGACATCTCATCACTCCCTAAGTCCAAGCAGCGAGCTTCAAAATATATTTCACTACCAATGTATTGAATAAATGTAGAATAGATAAACATCACTAGCAGTCCTACCACATTCTACCAAACCCTATGAAAATAAACCAAGTAACTGACAGAGGGAACAGAAATAAAACTTACCCTTACTTGATACATGTCCATGATCTCAGCTGCAGGACTCTCCAGGATTTAATTCCACAGCCATTCATGTCACATGCCTGACTCTTTGACATTGTGGGGAATGAAATAAAAATATGTCCTTATACTTTGAAAATTCTAGCAGCTGGACTAATAATCAAGTGAAATAATAAGATGAACAAGGGATATTCAATGTATAATAAAGGCTCAAGGGGAACTGATATTCCCAAGAATACCAGACAACGAGGTTACACTGGGTGTATAGAACACTTCAAAAAACTGAATAACAGAATCTAAGATTTTTTTGAAAAAAATTATTGATTGATTTTAGAGAAAAGACAGAAGAGATAGAAAGGGGGAAGGAGCAGGAAGCATCACCTCTGAGGAGTTGCCTCTAACATGTGCTTTGATCCAGCAAGCCTCGAGTTTCAAACTGGCAACCTCAGCATTTCAAATCAATGCTCTATCCCCTGCACCACCACAAGTCAGACAAGAATCTTATATTCACAAAGGTGACATGGATAACATGCAGCTAATTTGAGAACAAGTGACACATCTTAAAGATTACTTTTTGTTGGAAAACCCCAAAACCTATTAAACAAAAAAAATAAGGTAAAGGGGTCAACAAGCTTCTCCTTGTAGTCTTGATGTCTAACACTAAGGTGATTGTACTTAAGTTCTCTTCTGAAACTGGCATGTGCACAAGGTGACAGAGAGGCACATTTCAAACATATTTACAGAGACCACAAAGCAACAGAAAGCAACCTTCAACAAGCTTCATGGTTTAAAAGAATACAAAGTGCGTGTCTTGCTTTCATGGCCATAAACCTAAAAACTAATAATAAGAGGGACCTACAAGCTCCTTATGTTTTCAGGCATGGGTCGGGAACCTATGGCTCACGAGCCAGATGTGGCTCTTTTGATGGCTGCTTCTGGCTCACAGACAAATCTTTAATTAAAAAAGTAATAACGTTAAAAATATAAAACATTCTCATGTATTATAATCCATTTATTTCCTCCTGCTCATGTTCATGTTTGCAGGTGGCTGGAGCCAATCACAGCTGTCCTCCAGGACAACACCAAATTTTTATTGGATAATGTGTAATGTACATGGGTTGTTGTATGGCTCTCACAGAATTACATTTTAAAATATGTGGCGTTCATGGCTTTGTCAGCCAAAAAGGTTCTCGACCCCTGGTTTAAGGTATAAATGACATTTTCTAAATAACCCTCCAAATGCATCACAATTGGAAATATAAAATAACTTCAATTGAATGATAATTAAAATACTACAGTATAAAAAAACGCTATGTGGCACTGGCCATGTAGCTAAGTACAGATACCATTTTCCCATTGCTAAGGGAAAATGTGTGAGCCCCATTGTCGGCACCTAAAAGGAGCAACCAATGAGCACATAACTAAATAAAACAACTAAGTGGAGCAATGAGTGAATGCTTCTCTCTCTCTGTCTCAAATGAATGGATAAACTTGGAAAAAGAATGAAAAGTGGAGTGATGAATCCACACTGTGGCCACTGTGTTTCTCTCAGCAGGAAGGCAGAATAAAATGACAAACACAAGACCCAGATCACTGTTAGGACCATGTTTCTATTTTTCAGCTGAGAAGGACAACCTCTCTTGACCATAAACACTCTGAATTCTGAACCTCAGTGTTTTCCATCCATTTTTTACTCCCATGGTGCCTCTGCTACAATGTAACCTTTTTCCTCTTCCTTCCCCTCTCACCGGGCTGGCAGTGCCTTAAAGAAACTCCTCCCAAATCTGAGCCAGAGGGCAGCGGGGACAATGGACTTCTCAGGACATAATGGATTCCTCTAATGTGCCATCAAGCCTATAAATACTGGAGCCTTCTATCAGATAAGACTAAATGGAACCTTGAGGCTTTTCCCTAGAACACATATTCCATTTTTTGTTTGTTTTTGTTTGTATGTTTCTAAAGTGAGAAATAGGAAGGCAGACAGACTCCCACATACAACTGACTGGGATTCACCCAACAAGGCCACTAGGGGGCGATGCTCTGCTCATCTGGGGTGTTGCTCCATTGCAACTAGAGACAACCTCAGCACCCAGGCCAATTTGCTCTTTCAATAGGAGGCAGAATTTACATACCACCTTGCATTGATTGTAGATCTTCCCCCTTCCTGGAATCTTGAGGGTAAAATACCTCTAGGCTAGTGAAGGAAGTTAAATCCTGAAAGATTTGTAAACATCTTAGATTGTGTTACCTTGAAAGTCTTTTTTATAAACAGAGACAGAGAGAGAGTCAGAGAGAGGGATAGATAGGAACAGACAGACAGGAACAGAGAGAGATGAGAAGCATCAATCATTAGTTTTTCATTGTGACTCCTTAGTTGTTCATTGATTGCTTTCTCATATGTGCCTTGACCGAAGGGCTACAGCAGAATGAGAAACCCCTTGCTTGAGCCAGTGACCTTGGGTCCAAGCTGGTTAGCTTTGCTCAAACCAGATGAGCCCACACTCAAACTGACGACCTTGGGGTCTCAAACCTGGGTCCTCCACGTCCCAGTGCGACACTGTATCCACTGTGCCACCACCTGGTCAGGCATCTTGAAAGTCTTAATGTTTCTGTGAATCCCCTAAACAAATATTGTCATCCTATGCCATGATGTCATGCTCTTTCCTGCCCGTGTGTGATGAAGGGTATATAAGCAGTCTCTGAACTATTTTTGGGACTGCACAATTTGGGCCTGATGCCCCGTGTCAGCCATATGTGGCCAGCATATTTAATATATCTCCTCCTCTAATGAAACTCTTCAAAATTCATCTTGACTGGGTGTTTCTCTACATGAACTCGATAAAATGAGGTACAGTGCCTTTCAGAATCTGAAGTGCGATACTTCATAACATATGGGGCTCATCTGGAATCTGGTATTTTGTGTCACTGAATAGAGACACCCCCAATTGGTTGGTCTCTCTGAGAAGCTGCCTGGCCCCACTTGAATCTCATGGAGAGGCACGCCACCTGGGACTTTCCAGGGCTCCTGGTCTTCCTGTGGGGTCTGGACAGTTCTATGGTAGATGCCTTCCAGTTCCCAAATTTGATAATTTGGATAATTCAGCAGAGATATCAAGGAGGTAAGCAAAGCAATATTTTTGCTTTATGTTCTAGCTTTCCTTTGAATACTTGCTTTTGCTTTTTGTTTTAGAACTGGTACTGGTATGGGACTAGATGTAGGTAAAGTAGACTTGTGACTTACTAATTTGTAACTCCACTGCGTAGGTAAGACAGATCTTCTGTTTTGCTAATTTGAAACACTGATAGCCTGTAGTGATAGATATGTGTATTCCAAACTGCCCTCTTGATGTTCCACTTATCTGTCAGACCTCACCCTTACTGGACTATCACCCCTGAGACAGAGAAATTCCAAAAGGCTGACAAGCCACCCCAAGGAGGGGCTCTGGACATACCAGGACTTTTGATTCAACACCCACATGCTCAAAATTCTTCTTGACCCCATATAATTTGTCCCCCTAGCTTGTACTGGTGTACTTCTCCTGGAGAAGTGCCCCAGCAGGTCTTTCTCCTCTAATAAAAAGTGCACACCTGGTAATCGAGTGCCATCTCATTCTCACATCTGGTGCCGAAATCTGGGACAGGGTACTAACTGCCTGGATGATCCCTCTTTGCCATCCAAACTTACAACCAGAGAAGCAATAGGCAGCAACAGCTCATCCCGGGCTTACTCCCTGATTCTGTTTGGACGTGTAATTGTAGGTTGATCGGCCAGCAGTCTAACCCTGTCTTGAACCCCTACTGGACCAGAGAAAGGTAAGGACTTTTTCCCTCCCCCTCCCTGGTTGGCCTCTAAATTTCTCTCTACAAACACCCCTTCCTGGTCGGTTGGTTTTCTCTGACATGCCTCACATTTTGAGGGGTTTGACTTTCAGTCTCAGTGGACTGCACGGAAGACTGGTTGCCTAGTCGGACTTCTCATCCTTGGAGCTCCCTGACAGGTGGTGACGACCTCTATCAGGGATGACTCCCCCACACGGAGATTCTCTCCTCTTGGGACAGTGACAAAAGGAGGAGACGCCCCCTCTTGCTCACCTGTCTCCACTATGGGCTCTTCAGAGTCTAAGCCTTCTGACCAGACCTCTCTAGGATGTTTCATAAAAAAACCTCACCAAACTCGGTCTCTCAGACCTCAAACTGAAGAAATTAATCTTCTTCTGTAACACAGCATGGCCTCAGTACAGACAATGACTCCCATTGGCCTGAAAACGGGGCATTCGATTACAATATCCTAAGAGATCTTGACAATTTCTGCCACCAGATGGAGAAGGCATGAGAAATTTCTTACGTACAGGCTTTTCTTCGCCCTTCTTTCCTGTTCTTAATTTCTGTACCCTCTGTTCTACATGCAGGCTGTTTTTGGCCAAAAAAACCTCACCTAAAACCTCTGATTCTAATCTTTTCTTCTCCATGGACTCTCAATTCTCTCCTTCTCCTGTCTAACCCCTGAGGGCACCCCTCTCTCAGGACCCTTCTCTGGTCCCTCTGAAAATCTTTTCCACTTGAGTCTCTCCCCTCCAGAAAGCCCCCTCCCTTTGCAGAAACCAGTTTTCTCATTCACCTACAATACCACACTCTTTCTTTCTCTCCCCCTGCTGGCCAGGGGCCCTTCCCTTCTCCACCGTGTTTTTAAACCCCTTCTCCCTCCTTACAGATGTACAACTCTGTCCCTTTTTCTTATTTGACCCATTCCCCCACCTCACTGGCTTCGGCTTTCTTTTTTTCTTCTTTGACCCATCCTTCCACCTCCTCAGAGACTGACTGTGCCTTCCACTACCCGTCATCCTCGCCCCTTTCCTCAGAGCTCTAAATCCTTTTGACTCCTCTTACCACATGGTGCCACACCAATACTTTAACCTCCTCCTCCTCCTCCTCCTGCAGATTCTGACCCTCATTCTTTTCCATCCAGCTGCTCACATTGTCCATCTGTCTGCTTTCTCTCTTCCTACCCTCTATGCTGGCAACACCCTGTCATCTTGAAAAACATAAAAATCAGAATTGTATATTAAGCTATGGAAGTAAGTAATCTGTCTTGTCTCTTTGACAGAAAATATCTCTAGTATAATTTGAATTGAAACAAGTAAAGTACGCTCATTTAAATTTCATAATTCATAATTTGTAAAAATCTTAGTTTAATGTGTAACTGTGTCTGTTTCTAAGGCCTTAAACCAGTAATTATGCACCTCATAAATGAGGCTTACTCATCCCCATGGACTCTCCCTGCAATACCCTCATCCTTCCTGTTCAAAAACCTTCAGGGGCTTATCGCCTCCTACAAACCTTACACCTAATCAATGAGGCCATAATTCCCCTCCATCCAGTAGTCTTTAATCTCTAGAAGTTACTGTCACACATTTTCTTAAACACCACTCATTTCGGGGTCCTAGACCTCAAGGATGCCTTCTTTACCATTCCTCTACACCCTGATTCTTACATTCTGTTTGCATTTACCTTTATTTAAACTGACCGGGACACTAATGCAGCCCAGCAATTTACACAGACTATTTTACTCCAGGGGATCAAAAACAGCCCATACCTGTTTGGGCAGGCACTAGCTCAGGATTTAGCAGCGTGCAATCATAAAACTAGGACTCTCTTGCAATATGTAAATAACCTACGCCTCTGCAGCCCCTCCCTGCCTGCCTCAAGAAGATACACTGCTGCCCTTCTTAACTTCCTTGATGTGAAGGAATATCGTGTCTTCTCTGCTAAGACTCAACTTCACTCTAAGTTAGTCCATAGTCTATCTGGGCATCACTTTAACCCCCATCACTTGAGGTCTCACCCTAGATCTAACTCAGATCCTCCACAGTCTACAAATACATACCACCGCAGATAAAATCTTTTCTTTCCTCAGTCTAATAGGCTTCTTTAGACACTGGATTTCCAATTTTCCTCTCTTAGGCAAACCCCTCAGTGAGATCTTCTGAGCATGGCTTTTAAGGTCTATAATGACCAAGGAAGTAACATAAAAGGCAAATAAGGCCCAAAAGAAGTCAGGAAACACCAGCTTTTGGCATACGTTCTTAAAGGCTCCAGTGCCCTAAAGGGCTTCATAGAATACCATCAGGGCCCTACTTCAAGAGTGAAAAGAAAGGTCATTGAACTGAAGCCTGTCAAGCTTCCCAGAAACATCAAGGGACACACCTCTGCTGTGGAAAGAGGGACATGAGAAGTTAAGCTGCCCCCTTGCTCCATGGAGGGAGGGTTCAGTCTTTTCTAGCCCTGATCCAGCTACCTGTGACCTGACCTTGCCCAGCATGCTGTGAATTGCCACTGAAGACCCAAGGAATCGTTCAGGTGCCTAAGGTATTTCTTCCAAATAGCAGATAAGCTAATCTCATTTCTTGTAAACACAAGGGCCATCTACTATGCCTCACTTGAATATTTAAGTTTTATTTATCCTCCGAAGATCTCTACTGTGGGTATTGACAGTTTGATTTTGTTACTTTATTTAATGTATAATATCTTCATTATTCCTCTTATCTCAATGCCCCATGCCTATTATAGGCTGGGACCTGCTGCTAATTCCAGCTAGAAGCAGTGGTCACTAGGACTTAAACTCTAACTGCAAAGTGTAGAAAGGTAACCACCCTTTCCCTAAGTACTTGCAGGTTTCAGGATTTATAGGTTACTCAGCAAACTGTTCAAAGACTATCCAAGAGGCACTTCCAGCATTACATCACCCAAGGACTGAGTTTCACATGGACAGGGCCACACACCGTGATCCTGACAACTCACACTGCTGCTAAAATGAAAAACGGCATGCCTTACTCCAACCACAAACCTTTAGCTGGTTGGTCTACGTATGGCAAATATATGACAAAACTAAGGACTCTTTTAATCAGGCTTTAGGAAAAGGGAAACTAGGATAAAAAGAAAGTCAACTTACTTGTCACTAAAGGTTAAAGATTTTTAAATCAAGAGTTCTGACTAGAAAGTAATTGTATGGTTTTGATAATAGAAGGTATAAAGTATGAAAATACTTTTTGAAAGGAAAAGGAAAAAGCAAGTTATTATGAAGGCCAGTTATTTCTGGATAAGAAAGTGCATGAAAGCTGAAGGTTTATGTAAGTTGTAGAAGGTTTGTGCAGGTTGTAGATTTCTACCGAAAAAAAAAAGAATTTGAACAGTCAGAAAACTGGTTTTCGAAAAATGTTTAATCAGTCACCCTAGATACCAATCTTCTACTCTCCCCACTTAGTGGGAAAACTCTTTCCTCCACCCTGAACATCTGGAGCTCAGAAAGAGAGAAAAAAAACAACAACCCCTTGTCCTTCCATTCTCTATTCACCTCTCAGCCTGCCTCACCCAATCAGGGGTTTCTACCTTTATGGGACCAACACCTATATGTGTCTCCCTACTAATTGGACAGAAACATGTACCCTAATCTATATCACCCCAAATATCAATGTAATCCCTCCCCATAAGCCTCTTTCAATTCCTAGTACACTACCCATCAATCTAAGGACCAAACAAGCTGTATAAGTAATCCCTCTTCTTATTATAAATCTCTACAGAAATAGGTCTAGGGACAGGGGGAATGGTAACTTCCCTGTCTTATTCCTACTCTCTTTTTCTCTCTTTCTCTCTCTCTCTCTCTCTCTTTCTCTGAAGCCCAGTAAATTCGTAAACATGAAATCATTGGTTTCACACAAACTGGGTGTATTGACTATTGCCTTCCATTGGTCCACTCACTCTCCTATTTATTTTTCTAACTTTTGGACCTTGCCTCTCACGTTTGTTCACTAATTTCTTACAGAACCGTATGCAGAACTTTGCCAATCAGAAAATTGGAAAAATCTACTTAACCCTACACATCAACCATAAAACCTGTCCTCGTGAAACAGAAACAACTGAAACCCTATATCAGCAAACCTCCTAAATCCTATCTTTCAACCCCTACAGGCTTCCTAACTCTAAAGCTCTCTCGTGTCCCTGAAGAACTAGGAGAATAAATAGCATTCACCTCTTAATGCTTTTCAATCTTTTTACCCTTCACATAGTAAAGGGACAAGATTGCTGGGTCTTCTTGGCTGAAGAAGAGCCTACAAATGGACATGAAACATTTCTTTTAACTCAAGCTAACTGCTCTCTCCAGGGCTGCCAGGAAAGAATATCACTAACTTTACCATGGAAGAACTTTCATCCTCGCTATACAACCCTCCCTATCTCTGCATTTCTAATCTCCAAATACTTGCCCCCTTCTTTATCAAGTTCCTACAGGCCCACGTGAGAGAAATCTCTAAAATTTCCTACAATCAAATGTTCCTACACTTCTATTCCCCGATATCCCAAGAAGAACTTCACGAGGGAAATATCAAATACATAGGGATGACAGCAGGAAGAAGCCGCCCCTCCGTCCAAGAAGTTTCCTCCTGAATGTTCTCCAAACCCCCTTCCTTTTTAACCACACATACTCAGTCCTTCTAAAACTTACACCAACTCGCCCAGGCCAGTAGGCTCGGTGGTAGAGCATCAGCCTGGCATGCAGGAGTCCCAGGTTTGATTCCCGGGCAGGGCACACAGAAGAAGTGCCCATCTACTTCTCCACCTCTCCCCCCTTCTTCCTCTCTGTCTCTCTCTTCCCCTCCTGAAGCCAAGGCTCCATTGGAGCAAAGGATGGCCCAGGCACTGGGGATGGCTCTACAGTGGTGTTTCCCAATTGACGCCCACACTCCACAGGGGGGCAATTCGATAGTTAAGGGGGGCAATTTGAAAATGGACTCGACACGACTTTAACTCTTTCGCCCTGGGCTATTTAAATGCAATGCCATCGGTGCCAAATTTAACAAAAAATGCAATTCTTAAATAATTGCGGTAAATAATTATTAAGTATAATTTCGTTTGACGAGACCAAAATATCAACTGGGTGATTGGCGTCGTCAAGTAAACTTCGTCCTGGGTTCACTACGGAGCGTGCCGTCTGCCATGGAGAAACCCCAGACGTTTTAAAAACTCGCTAAACAACGCAGTTATTCTCACCTAATTGGCCCATCGCAACTTCTGTAGTGTTTCACATCATTCAGTTGGTGTTAATTTGAAATAAGTGTCAGTCAAAACTGTTGTAAAAGCTTGTTGATTTAATAAATATACATATATATATTGTATAGATATAATTGGTAAGTATTTGATTTTATTTTTATCAATATTAAACTCTTTATTAAGTACTTCTTGCATCGGGGCTAGAAAGCAATAATATTTTATAAATATTATTGGAGCTATAATAGTGCATGCATGACAATTTTAATCTTAGAAGCATAACTTTCTAGAAAATTTTGTCAAGTGAAAAAAATATAGATACCTTTTGATTTGCAGTGGTAGTGTAGTAAATGTGTTATATACATTTAAATAAATATGAATTTTTAGTATACGTTTACTCTATGTCACATTGAATATATTTTAACACATATTTTAATATTAGTTTTTAATTGATCTTATTTTTATTTCTTATAGCCCATAGTAAAATGAGTGGTGCAAGCAAGAAAAAAACTCGTCAATATTCGGAGGAATATTTAAAATTTGGGTTCATACCCGCTGTTCACGATGAGCGGATTCCTTTTTGTCTTTTATGCCAGCAATGCTTGACCAACAAATCAATGGAATGAGGTTGTCTTGAGGCGCATTTGAAGGCGAAACATAGTGCTCATATTAATTCAGATTTGAGTTACTTTAAAACTTTAAAGAAAATTTTTGAAAAAAGAACAACATTAAAGTCTCTATTTACTGCTCATACTTCAACTAATAATCATGTTCTCTGGGCTAGTTATCAAATTTCTTTATTCATCGCTAAAACTGGAGAAAATCACACTATAGGAGAGAATTTAATAAAACTGTCAATATCAGCATTTCTAAAAACGGTTCTTGAAAAAGATGACAAAGATGTAAAAGCTATGCCAATGCCACTCAGTAACAATTCTGTTAGCAGAAGAATAGATGAAATGAGTGAGGATATTGAAAAACAACTTATTGAAAAGCTGAAAACAAGAAAATTCTCCTTGCAAATGGATGAATCAACTTTGAAAGACAGTGAGGCAGTATTGATAACTTATGTAAGATATATTGATAAAGGACATTTTGCTGAAGAAATGTTGTTCTGTAAAAGATTAGAAAGCACCACTACCTCCAAAGATATATATAATAAGCTAAAACACTACTTAGATGTCAATGATATACCAATGAAAAATATAACATCTTGTGCTGCAGATGGTGCTCCCAATATGATGAGCAAAAAAAATGGCTGCTTAAAATTGATGAAAAATGAGAATCCAGAAATGATTCTTGTGCATTGTGTTATTCATAGGGAAAACTTGGTAGCTAAAAACATCTCGCCTGTTCTGAATGAAATATTACATACAGTAATAAAGTATGTTAATGCAATTAAAGCTAGTGCCAAATGTGAGTGTCTTTTCAAGCTATTTTGTGAAGAACAAAATGAAGACCATGTGAGACTTTTACATCATACTGAAGTAAGATGGCTATCTAAAGGAAACTGTTTGAAAAGATTTATGGAACTGTTTGATACTCTCAGTGATTTTTTAAGCGACAAACCTGAAATGAAGTATCTGTTAACAATAGATGGTAAAGCATTTGTGAGTTATTTAGCCGATATCTTTGAAAAACTAAATATATTAAATAAGCAACTTCAAGGAACAAATAAAACTCTTGTTGATGCAAAAGCAAAGATATTTGGTTTCATTACCAATATTGAGTTATGTCAGAAACATATTAACAACAAAAACTTTAAACAGTTTCATTGGCTCCAAAAATGTGAAGTAACTGATACCGCTTTACTTGCTATTGTCAATCATTTGAATATTCTATCGGCTGATTTAAAAGAAAGATTTTCTGATTTAAAACAAATTGATTTCCCAACATGGATGATGCAGCCAATGTTAGTGGATTTGTCTGATATATCAAATATGCAGTATCAAGAAGAACTCGCAGAATTGCAAAATGATGAGTCAGTTAAAGCCTTATTTAATATCAAAGGAGTGATGGCATGGCTTTGTGAGGAAACAGAAATCAAATACCCAAATTCAACCAAATGTGCAAGAAAACTATTGCTACCGTTTCCATCTTCATTTTTAGCTGAATGTGGATTTAGTGCTGGAAATGATTTACTGGTAAAAAAAAGAAATCGGCTGGATATAACACAATGTGGAGACTTGAGACTAAAAGCTAACTAAATTGGAACCTAATATAAAATCTCTGTGCAGCAAGCATCAAGTGCAAGGATCACACTAAATTAAAATAATAAATTAATATAGAAAAATCTGTATTAAAATTATTTCAAATTTAAATTTCTGTTTTTCATTATATGTTTTGAAATTTTACTTACTGTGTTTTGTTAACAATTTCATAGTGATTTCTTCCTAGAACCTATCATTTATGTTTATTAAGTGAACAAATCAATTTTTTAATGTTAAAAATTATGTATGTTACATAGGGGGGGACATAAAAATTTTAGAAAGGTTAAGGTGGGGCATGGCACAAAAAAGGTTGGGAAACACTGGTCTACAGCCTCAGGTGCTAGAATGGCTCTGGTTGCAACAGAGCATCGCCCCCTGGTGGGCATGCCGGGTGGCTCCCGGTTGGGCGCATGTGGTAGTCTGTCTGACTGCCTCCCCGTTTCCAACTTCAGAAAAATATATTTTGCACCAACAGGTTCCCTGTCTCTAAAAATATCCATGTCCTCCCATTTGATAGGAACCAGACCAGCGCATCTCATGAGGCTCATCCATGAGAACATGTGTCACCATGTCACTCTGTCCACTCAGCACTTGCAGCAAGCAACTAACAATTATTGCCTCGCAAATTTTTTTTACTTCCTCACTCAGGTATTTGAAGACATAGCCTGGTTAAGACCTTTCAGCATGGAAATTGATGACCTCCTTAACTGGATGAGGGACTTGGCTTGGCAAGGTTCCCCTCTTGAGTTCTCTCCAGAAGAAGCAATAATTTACCAATTTTTTCTCCTCTTTCTCCTCATCACCCCTCACCATATATTATAAAATTAATAACTGCCTTTCTTTTTTATATGTAATCACAGAGCTGAGAAATGATAGATATGTGTATTCCAAACTGCCCTCTTGATGTTCCACTTATCTGTCAGATGTCACCCTTACTGGACTATCACCCCGAGACAGAGAAATTCCAAAAGCTGACAAGCCACCCCAAGGAGGGGCTCCAGACATACCAGGACTTTTGATTCAACACCCACATGCTCAAAATTCTTCTTGACCCCATATAATTTGTCCCCCTAGCTTGTACTGGTGCACTCCTCCTGGAGGAGTGCTCCAGCAGGTCTTTATCCTCTAATAAAGCCTGCACATCTGGTGATCGAGGGCTGTCTCATTCTTACAATAGTTTCTCCTTTATTCCTCTTGTCTCAATGCCCCATGCCTATTGTAGGCTGGGACCTGCTCCTAACTCCAGATAGAAGCAGTGGTCACTAGGACTTAAACTCTAGCTGCAAAGTGTAGAATGTGACCACAACTCCAATGCCTTGTGGACTTTTCTTGAATATATGTAACTCCTATTCTTTAGGACATTTCTCAGAAAACTAAAATTAAGTTACATTGGCAAATAATATAAAGCAATGAGAATGTCAACATAGACTTAGTGAAATTATGTTAACATGTTAAGAACTTGTGGTTCTTTTATTTTAAATCCTGTTACATTGGTTAGAATTTTACTCTTTTATTTGTATTTTTTCTGAATTTGGAAATGGGGAGGCAGACAGACCTTCGCATGCACCCGACAGGGATCCACCCAGCATGCCCACCAGGGGGCGATGTTCTGCCTATCTGGGGCATTGCTCTGTTGCAACCAGGGCCATTCTAGCACCTGAGGCAGAGGCCATGGAGCCATCCTCAGCACCCAGGCCAACTTTGCTCCAATGGAGCCTTGGCTGCAGGAGGGGAAGAGAGAGACAGAGAGGATAGAGAGGGAAGGGTGGAGAAGCAGATGGGTACTTATCCTGTGTGCCCTGGCTGGGAATCAAACCCAAGACTCCTGTACACCAGGTCGATGCTCTACCCTAACAGGCTAGGGCAGAATTTTACTTTTGTTTAATAATCTAGTAGGCTCTAGTCACTTTATTGTATTAAGATGCTTGTTATAGTATTTGTTAACATTAGCTATTTGAATTTTATTGTTAATTGTATATTTTTTCAGTCTGCCTCAAATCATAACATAGTAATTCAAATGAATAGATGCCACCCAGAACCAGTGGGGTCTTGGAACCCTTATTGCCAAAGGTTTATTCAAAACCAATTAGAAAAAGGATTGGCCAACAGGAAAGGGATAATTAGAATAGCCAAACTTAGAATCTATTACAGAAGGCATAATATCTGAATGTTTAGTTTATTCCCAAGCAAAATAAGGAAATTATTTAAAAAACAGGGAAAGCCTGAACTGTGGTGGCATAGTGGGATAAAGCATCGACATGGAATGCTGAGGTAGCCTATTTGATACCCTAGGCTTGCCTGGTCATATGGGCACATATGGGTATTGATGCTTCTGCTCCTCCCTTTTCTCTCTCTCTCTCTCTCTCTCTTTCTCTCTCTCTGTCTCCCTCTCTCCTCTCTGAAAATTGAATAAATAAAATCTAAAAAAAAAAACATGGAAAAAGGAACTTCCCCAAGTAAACATTTAAAATAGACTTTAATAAAATAATTGACAATTGTTCGGAAATTGCTATATAAAATTCTTTCCAGGTTTAGCTTGCCCATTCTAGTATTGGACCTGCATTTGTGTCCACAGTTTCAAAGCTAGTAGGAAAGAAACCCAATATTAATTAGAAACTAATTTGAATTTACATTGTGCCCACAGGTACCAAAAGGTCAGGCAAGTAAAATGCATGAATCAAATAGTAAAAGAAACGTAACCACCCTTTCCCTAAGTAATTGATGGATTTACAGGTTACTCAGCAAAATGTTCAAAGATTGTCCAAAGGTGCTTCCAGCAGATTCAGTACATCACCCAAGGACTGACTTTCATGTGGACAGGTCCACACACCATGATCCTGACAACTCCCACTTCTGCTAAGGTAGAAAAACAGCATGCCCTACTCCAACCACAAACCAGAAGCTGGTTGGTCTACGTATAGCGAATGTATAAAAAACTCACTAAGGACTTCTTTTTATCAGACTTTGGGAAAAGGGAAACTAGAGTAAAACAAAAGCCAACTTAATTGTCACTAAAGGTTAAGATTTTTAAAATCAAGAGTTCTGACTGGAAAGGAAATTGTACAGTCTATAGAAAATTAATTAGTAATATTTGTTTCTTTAGTGAACTGTAATGCTATTAATTCTGTCTGTTAAATATCTGTTACATGTTATAATATCCCTAGACAGCATCCTCATACTCTTCAGTAAACTAAGCCAGGAATTTGACTTAGGAAATAGAACCAGTGGGGAATGTTGTAAGGTACCAAAAAGCTGAAAATTGATATTGATATTCTGGGAGGAAAGGTCAGGCTTTCTTATCAGGCTTTCCTGTCCTGTCCCTCCTTTAGGGAGGGGTGGGAGAAGAATGTAGAAGTTTCTGTCTTGCAAGAACAATAGCTCATTCAGTTTTAAATCTAAAATAAAGGTTAACAGAGAAACTTCTTCTCTTTCAATAGGAGACATAATTTACATACCACCTTGCATTGATTGTAGTTCCTCCCCCTTGCTGGAATCTTGAGGGTAAAATACCTCTAGTCTAGTAAAGAAAGATGAACCCTGAAAGATTTGTAAAATCTTTGATTGTGTTACCTCGAGAGTCATAATTGTAAGGTATTTTTCCCTGCCGAGAAGGAAGGAACAGGCTCGGAGCCACAAAGTGTGGAATAACAAAACGCTTTATTGAGTACAGAGCGAGCATCCCGCCCAGCAAGGTTCCATGGCCCCAAGGTAAGATGAAGGCCAAGGAAGTCGTGAGGATTAAACTGCATGGGAGATATTTAAAGGGGTCCCTCTAGGGAAGTTGAGCTAATATGACGTGGTGAAATCTCACTGGCTGGAAGATGGTCGCTTTTTTCCAAACAGTTCCTGTGAAGCCTCTTTTGGCGCGCTTTGTTGTGAGCAGTCCTAGCCAATGTTCGCAGGTCTGAGTTCCCCAAGTGACCATCCTCCATAATCCACCAACCTTACAATAATGTTTCTGTGTATCCCCTAAACAAATGTTGCCAGCCTATGCCATGATGTCATGCTCTCCCCCACCCATGTGTGATCAAGGGTATATATGCAGCACCTGATCTATTTTTGGCACTGCACGATTTGGGCCTGGTGCTCCCTGTAGACCATATGCAGCCGGCATATTAATAAATCTCCTCCTCTAATAAAACTCTTCAAAATTCATCTGGACTGAGTGTCTCTACATAAACTTGATGAAATGAGGAACAGTTCCTTTCAGAATCTGGGATGCGGTACTTTATAACAGTGTGTTCGTTGTCTCTTTCCTCCGGTGGCGATTGGTCTCAGTACCAATAAGCAGAGTCCTCATATTCTCAAGAGTAGTCTTAAAGAGCCTGCCAGCCCAGCTGCTAAGCAGGAGTGTCCCACTGCACGGGGAAGTCGAATCAGGGAAGCCTGACCAACATAGGGTAGGGCTCTACTGGGACAGGGAAGCACTTCTCTAGGAAGCCAGCCTCTTTCTGAGGAAGGTGTGGACAAAAAAAGGGGCCACATGCTGAACCTGACAAGCTCCGGGGAGGCTTGCATGGTGGCCTTACAAACTCAGACCTAAAATAACCACACAGGATGATCTGAAATTGAAACTTTCTAACTAAAAGCAAGCAGTTCATGGTGGGTAGTCATGTCCTACAGAAGTATTTTTCTCTAACAAAGGTCAAAGGCTTACTTTAATTGAGACTGTCTCTTATCTTTTGCATCTACAGTAATGTACCTGATAATGGCACCAGAGAAAACTCAGGTCTGTAAGAATGAGATGGCACTCGATCACCAGATGTGCAGGCTTTATTAAAGGAGAAAGACCTGCCAGGGCACTCCTCCAGGACAAGTGCACCGGGTTACAGACTAGGGGCGAGTTATATAGTGTTTGGGAGAGCTTGAGGGGATACTGAGGCAAAAGTCCTGGTATGTCCAGAATGCTCCTCCTTGGGGGGCTTTGAGCATGTGGGTGTTGAATCAAAAGTCCTGGTATGTCCGGAGCCTCTCCTTGGGGTGGCTTGTCAGCTTTTTGAAATTCCTCTGTCTCAGGGGTTATAGTCCAGTAAGGGTGAGGTCTGACAGATAAGTGGAACATCATTTTATATGTAACTCTTTGGTTACATATAAAAAAAGGCACTTATTAATTTTATAATATATGGTGAGGGGTGATGAGGAGAAAGAGGAGAAAAATTGGAAAATTATTGCTTCTTCTGGAGAGAACTCAAGAAGGGAACCTTGCCAAGCCAAGTCCCTCATCCAGTTAAGAAGGTCATCAATTTCCATGCTGTGAGGTCTGAACCAGGGATGTCTCTGAAAACCTGAGTGAGGAAGTAAAAAAAAATTTGCGAGGTAATAATTGTTAGTTGTTTGCTGCAAGTGCCAAGTGGACAGAGTGACATGTTGATACACGGTCTCCTGGATGAACCTCATGAGATGTGCTGGTCTGGTTCCTCTCAAATGGGAGGACATGTGGAGATTTTAAGAGACAGGGAACCTGTTAGTGTAAGTTTTTAGAAGGACTGAGTATGTGTGGTTGAAAAGGAAGGGAATTTGGAGAACATTCAGGAGGGAACTTCTCAGGCTGAGGGGCAGCTTCTTCCTGCTGTCATCCCTACCTATTTGATATTTCCCTCGTGAAGTTCTCTTTGCGGTATTGGGGAATAGGACTGTAGGAGCATTTGATTGTAGGTAATCCTAGAGATTTCTCTTATCCCAGCCTGTAGGAACTTAATAAAGAAAGAGGCAAGTATTTGGAGATTAGCAATGCAGAGATAAGGAGGATTTTATGGGGGTGTGTGTGTGAAAGTTCTTCCATGGTAAAGTTAGAGATATTCTTTCCTGGCAGCCCTGGAGAGAGCAGTTAGTTTGAGTTAAAAGAAATGTTTCATGTCCGTTTGTAGGCTCTTCTTCGGCCAAAAAAACCAGCGGTCTTGTCCTTTTACTATGTTGAAAGGTAAAAAGACTGAGAAGCGTTAAGAGGTGATTGCTATTTATTATCCTAGTTCTTCAAGGATACAGAGAGCTTTAGGGTTAGGGGACATGTAGGGGTTGAAAGATAGGATTTAGGAGGTTTGCTGATATAGGGTTTTAGATTTTTGTTTCGCAAGGGCAGGTTTCAGGTTGGTGTGTAAGGTTAGGTAGATTTTTCCAATTTTCTGATTGGTGAAGGTCTGCATGAGGTTCTGTAAGAAACTAGTGAATAAACATAAGAGGCAGTGTTTAAAAGTTAGAAAAGTAAATAGGAGAGTGAGTGGACTAATGAAAGGCAATAATAAGATGCCCAGTTTGTGTGAAACCACTAATTCTATGTTTACAAATTTTCTGGGCTTCAGAGAGAGAGAGAGAGAGAGAGAGAGAGACAGTAGGAATAAGACAGGGCAGTGTGTCTAGTCCCCCTGTCCCTAGATATACTTTTATAGAAATTTTTAAAGCAACAAAAAGAGAAATTACCTGTATAGCTCGTTTGGTCCTTAGATTGATGGATAGTGTATTAGGAACTGGTAGAGGCTCATGGGTGGGATTAGGTTGATATTTGGGGTGAGAAAGATTAGGGTACAGGTTTCTGTACAATTAGTAAGGAGAAACATATACTTGTGGTCTCACATGAGTAGAAAGCACCTGATTGGTTAAGGCAGGTTGAGAGGTGAATAGAGAATAGAAGAACAAGGGGTCGGTTTTGTTTCTGTTTCTGAGCTCCAGATGGTCAGAGTGGAGGAAAGAGTCATCCCAATAAGTGGGGAGAGTAGAGGATTGGTAGCTAGGGTGACTGATTAAACATTCTTTGAAAACCAGTTTTCTGACTGTACAAAATCTTTTTTCTCGGTACAAACCTATAACCTGCACAAACCTTCTACAACTTACATAAACCTTCAGCTTTCATTCACTTTCTTATCCCGAAATAACTGGCCTTCATAACAACTTGCTTTCCCTTTTTCTTTCAAAAGTATTTCCACACCTTATATCTTTAATTATCAAAACCATACAATTCCTTTCTAGTCAGAACTCTTGATTTAAAAATCTTTAATCTTTAGTGACAAGTAAGTTGACTTTCTTTTTATCCTAGTTTCCCTTTTCCCAAAGCCTGATTAAAAGAGTCCTTAGTTTTTTCATATATTTGCCATATGTAGACCAACCAGCTAAAGGTTTGTGGTTGGAGTAAGGTGTTCTGTTTTTCTATTTTAGCAGCAGTGGGAGTTGTCGGGATCACGATGTGTGGACCTGTCCATGAGAAACTCAGTCCTTGGGTGATGTAATGCTGGAAGTGCCTCTTGGATAGTCTTTGAACAGTTTGCTGAGTAACCTATAAATCCTGCAAGTACTTAGGGAAAGGGTGTTACATTTCTACACTTTGCAGTTAGAGTTGAAGTCCTATTGACCACTGCTTCTAGCTGGAATTAGCAGCAGGTCCCAGCCTATAATAGGCATGGGGCATTGAGATAAGAGGAATAAAGGAGATACTAAACATTAAATAAAGTGATAAAATCAGACTGTCAATACCCACAGTAGAGATCTTTGGGGGATAAATAAAATTTAAATATTCAAGCAAGGCATAGTAGATGGCCCTTGTGTTTACAAGAAATGAGATTAGCTTATCTGCCACTTGGAAGAAATACCTTAGGCTCATGAATGATGTCTTTGGGCCTTTAGTGGCAATTCCCAGCATGCTGGGCAAGGTCATGTCACAGGTAGCTGGAGCAGGGCTAGAAGAGACTGAACCCTCCCTCCATGGAGCAAGGGGGCAGCTTACCTTCTCATGTTCATCTTTCCACAGCACAGGTGTGTCAACCGGTGGGGCTGACAAGCCTGGCAGGCTTCAGTTCAATGACCTTTGTGTCCACTCTAGAGCAGGGTCTTGATGGAATGCTATGAAGCCCCTTAGGGCGCTGTAGCCAAAAGTTGGTATTTCCTGACTTATTTTGGCCCTTATTTGCCTTTTCTGTTACTTCTTTGGCCATTATAGACCTTAAAAGCCATGCTCAGAAGATCTCACTGAGGGGCTTGACTAAGAGAGCAAAATTGGGAATTCAGTGTTTAAAGAAGCCTATTAGACCAAGGAAAGAAAATATTTGATTTGTGGTGGTAGGTGGTTGAAGACTGTGGATGGTCTGAGTTTGATCTAGGGTGAGACTTCAGGTGATGGGGGTTAAGGCGATGCCTAGATCGACTAGGGACTGAGAATAAAGTTGAGCCTTAGCAGAGAAGACACGATATTCCTTCACAGTGAGGAAGTTAAGAAGGGTGGCGGTGTGTCTCCTTGAAGCAGGCAGGGAGGGGCTGCAGAGGAGTAGGTTATCTACATATTGTAAGAGAGAACTAGTTTTGAGATTGCATGCTGTTAAATCCTGAGCTAATGCCTGCTGAAATAGGTGTGGGCTGTTTCTGATCTCCTGGGGTAAAATAGTCCATATAAATGGCTGGGCTACATTAGTGTCTGGGTAAAGGCAAAAAGAAAGTAAGAGTCAGGGTGTAGGCCAAGAAATGGTAAAGAAGGCATTCTTGAAGTCTAGGATTGTGAAGTGAGTGATGTGTGAGGGAATGTGTGACAGTAATTTGTAGAGATTAGGGACCACTGGATGGAGGGGAATTACTGCCTCATTGATCAGGTGTAAGGCTTGTACAAGGTGATAAGCTCCTGAATGTTTTCGAACTGGAAGGGTGGGGGTATTGCAGGGAGATTCCATGGGGATGAGTAAACCTGGTTTAAGAGGGGGTAATTATTGGTTTAAGGCCTTAGAAACAGACACTGTTACACATTAAACAAAGACTTCACATATTATGAATTACAAAATTTAAATGAGCGCACTTTACTTGTTTCAAATAAATTATACTAGAGATGTTTTCTGACAAAACAAAGAGACAAGACAGATTACTTACTCACATAGCTTAATATAATTCTGCTTTTTAAGTTTTTTGAGATGGCAGGGAGTTGCCAGCAAAGAGGGGAGGAAGAGAGAAAGCAGACAGATGGACAGTGTGAGCAGCTGGATGGAAAGGAGGGTCAGAATCTACAGCAGGAGGAGGAGGAGGTTAAAGTACTGGTGTGGCACCACATGGTCAGAGGAGTCAAAAGGATTTAGATTACTGAGGAGAGAGGAAAGGGCAAGGAGGAAAGAGGCACACTCACAGTTTGTAAGGAAGGAGGAGGGGTTGGAGAAGAGACAGACAGAACTGCAGTTTGTAAGGAGGGAAGAGAGGTCAGAGATGAGACAGGCAATGCAGCCAGAGCCACAGCTTCTAAGGAGGAGGAGGGGACAAAGAACACAGTGGAGAAGGGAGAGGCCCCTGGCCAGCAGGGGAGGAGAAAGAGACTGGTGAATGAGAAAACAGGATTTAGTGAAGGGAAGGGCTTTCTGGAGGGAATAGAGTCCAGCTAAAAAGATTTGCTGAGGGACTAGAGAGGGGTCCCAAGAGAGGGGTGCCCTCAGGGGTCAGGCAGGAGAAGGAGAAAGTTGGGAGTTCATGGAGAAGGAAAAATTAGGAACAGAGGTTTTAGGTGAGGTTTCTTTGGCCAAAAACGGCCTGTGTGTAGAACAGAAGGTACAGAAATTAAGGACAGGAGAGAAGGGAGAAGAAAGCCTGTACGTAAGGAATTTCTGATGCCCTCCCCGTCCGGTGGCAGAAATTGTCAAGATCTCTTAGGATATTGTAATCAAATGTCCCGTTTTCAGGCCAATGGGAGTCATTGTCTAGTGATGTACTGAGGCCATGCTGTGTTACAGAAGAAAATTAATTTCTTTGGTTTGAGGTCTGAGAGACCGAGTTTGGTGAGGTTTTTCATGACACATCTTAGAGGGGTCTGGTCAGAAGGCTTAGACTCTGAAGATCCCATGGTGGAGACAGGTGAGCAAGAGGGGGTGTCCCCGCCTTTTGTCACTGTCACAAGAGGAGAGAATCTCCATGTGGGGGAGTCATCCCTGATAGAGGTCGTCACCACCTGTCAGGGAGCTCCGAGGACAAGAAGTCCGAGAGAGTGGAGAGTTTTGGCTAGGCACCCAGTCTTCTGTGCAGTCCACTGAGACGGAAAGTCAAACCCCTCAAAACGTGAGGCATGTCAGAGAAAACCATCCGACCAGGAAGGGGTGTTTTTAGAGAGAAATTTGGAGGCCAACCGGGGAAGGGGAAGGGGAAGGGAGAGACTCCTTACCTGTCTGGTCCAGCAGGTGTTTGGTCCAGGGTTAGACTGCCAGCCAATCAACCCACAATTACACGTCCAAACAGAATCAGGGAGTAAGCCTGGGATGAGCTGCCACTGCCCATTGCTTCCCTGGTTGTAAGTTTGGATGGCAAAGAGGGATCGTCCAGGCAGTTAGTACTCTGTCCTGAGTTTTGGCACCAGATGTAAAAATGAGATGGCACTCGATCACCAGATGTGCAGGCTTTATTAAAGGAGAAAGACCTGCTGGGGCACTCCTCCAGGAGAAGTGCACTGGGTTACATACTAGGGGCGAGTTATATAGAGCCTGAGGAGATACTGAGGCAAAAGTCCTGGTATGTCCGGAATGCTCCTCCTTGGGGGGCTTCGAGCATGTGGGTGTTGAATCAAAATTCCTGGTATGTCCAGAGCCTCTTTTTGGGGTGGCTTGTCAACTTTTTGGAATTTCTCTATCTCAGGGGCAGTAGTCCAATAAGGGTGAGGTCTGACAGATAAGCAGAACATCAAGAGGGCAGTTTGAAATACACATATCTATCAAGGTCCAAGGGGGTGTTGGGCAGATAAGTTATATCATATTATGCTCACTTTGTTAAAGATGGCACTGCCCACATGAAGCTTGTCACCCAGGTGATATTACTGTGTGTTGGGGGCTTGCTGTGGGCAGGCAGGTTCCTTGTAGCCTGGGGCTTTGTTTTAGGACTAAGCCTTTCCCACCCTTTTTGATGTGGGGTAGTACAATCCCATCATGCCTCAGATAAGTGACTTTGTATTAGAGACTTCCCTATTTTGTATATTGGATTAAATGTTTCTATTTCTACACTATAAAATGGGGGCACAAGAGGAGTTTGCTCTCTTGGTTCCTGAGATTAACATTAGAGGAGAGAGCAGAGAGGAAAGCAGAGAAAGGCCACATGGAGGAGGCCAGGAGAAGCAGCCAAGATGGTGGAGTGTTGACTGAGAAGCCAGTTTGTGCAGAGTTTGGGCAGGGAGAAGGAAGGAGATGGGGAATAGAGGTGAATAAGTCTGTGAGCTAGAAACCTTTGATTCTAGGAAACTCGGATAAGTCAGTAGCTTTGTGAGCACTGAATGTGAGTGGGTTTTGGAGCCCAGTGTGTGTTTTTACTTGCCCACCAGGTGCAAGCTAGGGTTAAAGATTATGGCCCATCAGTTTTTGGCTCCGTTGTTTCTTTACCGACTGTCCGAATCCAATGCGAACCTGCATGGGCCAGGTGGCTGTGATAGTGGCCATGGCTACTGGCTTTACAGGGGGCTTCTCAGGTGAGAAAGAATATAGGTGAGAGACAGGGTGTCGTGTTCAGGCAAAGCAAGCAGTTTATTAAGCAAAGCTGTGCACTTGGCACAAGGCAAAAGCAGGCAACACAGCTAGTCTGAGCATCACTACCTATTGGGGTCTTAGAGATCATATACTTTTTTTTAAATTTTTTTTAAATTTATTAATTTTTTAGAGAGGAGAAAGAGTGAGAGAGAGAGAGAAGAGGGAAGAGCAGGAAGCATCAGCTCCCATATGTGCCTTGACCAGCCAAGTGCAGGGTTTCAAACCAGCGACCTCAGCATTCCAGGTCGATGCTTTATCCACTGCGCCACCACAGGTCAGGCAGAGATCATATACTTTGTAACTTCCAAGTTCTTCTTTTGATGATACTCTCTGACCATCGTACAGTATTTCAAGGACATTTGGATATCTGGTGATTTTATTCTGGTAGACCCTGTGATCTCTGACCCCCTCCTTCAGTGGGTGAGATAAAAGCCATTTTGTTCCCCTTTTCCTGCCCCAGTGCTTGTCTATCATATCTGAGAATAGCACGCCTTTGAAATGTAAGGGTAATTTTTTACTGCAGTCCTCAGAGCAAGCATATCACCAGAGCAGAAACCAACCACCCCCATTGTTATTATCACAGTCATTGTTAGCTGTCATATTCCTGCCCACATAAAAAAAATTTCAGTATATACATTTTTACTTTCAACCATTAGCCTGCTTTGTGTTCTCAGCCTCCCTAATCTATCACCAATCAATTTCATGTTTCCCCCTTGTCTTCCGCTTTGCTTCTGATGTACAAAATGAGGGCAAAATGCCATTTTCCAGATCACTTTTTCAATCTGCTTAGACTTTGATTATCCTAGCTGTTATTCTCAAGATGACCACGAGATGGCAGCAAAAACATAGTTGTGGGTGTTTTTCCTAGAGGGGTCCACTGTGATGTTGATCCAAATATGTACAAAATAGAACAGCAAACGCCCTGGCTGGATGGCCCTGCTGGTTGCAGTGTAACAGTAAAAATAGAAAATTCCATCTGAACTTTGCTTGGCTAATCTTGGCTTGCAGAACAGGAACTAGCCCGCTGCGCCCTGATGTAATCATAGGTGATTGCTCTTCCGCAAGCACCTGGGGCAATCACCCTGAGAGCCATTGCAACTTCCCTTTCTCATGACTCCTGAATTCCTGGGTATCTCCTCCCCTCCCTGAAATAATGTATAAAACTTGCTTGCTGAAGTTGTTCGGGGCTCTTGGCTACCTCCTTGCCTTGAGCCCGCTCGCGAGTGTAATAAACTTTTTCTTCTGTTTTACCCACACACTTGGGTCTAGAGTCTTAGTGGTGTGCCCTCGGTCAACATTTGGAGGTCCCACCGAGATCCCGCTTCCTCGCAGACCATGAGACGCACGCCTGACGCTTGGTGAGTGAAACTGGCGGTGGCTGTCAGGCAGAAACGTGAGTCCCTCCTGGCTGCGACCGACAGACGTGTCAGGGGGTCGCAGGCCACAACTCTGGGTGACGCCCTGGAGTGTGAGGACGACCAAGGATGCTTGGAAGTCCATCTGCTGTCTCAGACAGAATCTGTAGATTTGTTGCCAGTTTCCAACCGAGCTCGTTGGTCCGGACCGCTAGATTTATTTTTAGTTGCATTTTGCCATTCACAGCGCAGCCGGCTTAGTCTATTCGTCTTTGTGATTGTCCTGGTTATTGTCTTATTTGTGTGTTATTGTCTTTTTGGGTTTGAAATGGGACAGAAAACTCCCACCCCACTGTCCCTGACTTTGTCTCATTGGTCTGAGGTTGATGCCCGAGCCCATAATCTGTCTCTTCTTGTTAAGAAGCGCAAGTGGCAGACTTTCTGTGCCTCTGAGTGGCCCACCTTCGGAGTAGGTTGGCTGACCACTGGAACCTTTCACAAGGACACCATAAAGGTGGTTAAAGCAGTTGTCTTCAATCCAGGACCTCATGGCCATCGGATCAACAGCCTTATATTTGGGTTTGGGAGGACCTGGCCGATGACCCTCCTCCTTGGGTCCAACCTTTCCTTCCTCCCCCTACACCCTCCCTTCCAATAACCCTCTCCACCACTCTGGGCCCTCCCAGACCTGCTCTAACTCATCCAGACATCTGCTCTATGCTTCCACTCAAACCTCCGGAGCCAACGGCACCTGCTTCATCCCTGTATCCTCCCCTTCCCTCCTCTGTTCTCCCTGAATCTCAAACTGACCTTATTCTTTTGGATTCGGGACTTCCGCCTCCCTATCCCAGGGATGTCCCTGTCAGCGCTGCTGGTCCCCAGCTTGGGGCCCCACATCAGGACGAACGGGGACTATCAGTGGAGGGTCCAGCCCAAGGTACCCGGAGCCAGAGAGCACAAACCCCAGATGACATGGCCGTCACCCTGCCCCTTCGACCTTTCAGACCCCCTGTCCCTGACGGCCAAGGGGGGAACATGCCGGCGCTTCAGTATTGGCCCTTCTCCTCCTCAGATCTATACAATTGGAAAAACAATAATCCGCCTTTTTCAGAGGACCCTGTCAAACTTACTGACCTTCTCGAGTCTCTTATGTTTTCCCATCAGCCCACTTGGGATGACTGCCAGCAGCTTTTAGGTATCCTCTTCACCTCAAAAGAAAGAGACCGAATTCTCCTCGAGGCCAGGAAATTGATTCCTGAACCTGATGGTCATCCTACTCAACTCCCCAACCTTATAGATGAGGCTTTTCCCCTGAGGCGGCCTAACTGGGACCCTAATATGCCTGAAGGTAGGCAGCGACTCTTACTCTATTGCCAGACTCTGATGATGGGTCTCCGAGCAGCGGCGAGATGCCCCACTAATTTGGCTAAGGTAAGAGAAGTAATTCAAGGGCCAGAGGAATCCCCATCCAGATTCCTAGAGAGACTAATAGAAGCCTATAGGAGGTACACCCCTTTCGACCCTGAGTCTGAAGAACAGAGAGGGGCACTGGCTATGGCTTTTATAGGACAGTCAGCTACTGATATTCAGAGGAAACTCCAGAGGATGGATGGGTTACAGGACATGGCTCTGAGAGATTTAGTCAAAAAGGCTGAGAAAGTGTTCTATAAAAAAGAGACAGCAGAGGAAAAGGAGCAAAGATTAGAAAAAGAACGTGAAAGAAAAAGTCAAAGAAATAAACGAAGAAATAAAGAGTTGACTAAAATCTTGGCTACCGTAGTGGGAAAGCAGAATAGGAAAGGAAAGAATAGCACCCTGGGCCCGCACCAGAAGCTGGGACCCAATCAATGTGCTTACTGTAAAGAGGAAGGACATTGGGCTAGAGATTGTCCCAAGAAAAAGAAGAAGACTGCAGACCTCCTTGCCCTGGAAGGTTAGGGGCGTCGGGGTTCGGACCCCCTCATCGAACTCAGGGTAACATTCAATATGGAGGGGACACCAATCAACTTTGAGGTGGATACAGGAGCGGTTTACTCCGCCTTGCAGAGCCCGCTGGGTCCCCTCTCAAACAAAAAAATCCTTGGTCCAGGGGGCAAATGGATGCCAGCATAGGTCATGGACAACTAAAAGGACAATGGACCTGGGGAGGGGAAAAGTACAGCACTCCTTTCTGGTCATACCAGAATGCCCTGCCCCACTGCTGGGGAGGGATTTGCTTACCAAGTTGGGGGCGAGTATTGATTTCAAACCTCAGGGACCAGAAGTAAGATTCAGTAACCCTCTTGTCAGTCAGCCTGTTGTGACCATGCTGACCTTGTCTGCTGAAGATGAGTATAAACTGTATGAGACCCCTGCCCCCGGACCCCATTCAACAGAAGACAGGTGGCTTCAGAGCTTCCCAGAGGCCTGGGCAGAAATGGCAGGGCCAGGATTGGCAGTACAAAGGCCTCAGGTGGTAGTATACTTAAAGCCCTCTGCCACCCCCATAAGGGTCAAACAATACTAAATGAGTAAAGAGGCCCGGGAAGGCATTAGACCTCACATCCAGAGGCTGCTAGGACAAGGGATCCTGAGGCCTTGTCAATCAGAATGGAACACCCCCCTGCTACCAGTGAAGAAACCAGGGACAGGGGACTATAGACCAGTCCAGGATTTGAGAGAGGTTAACAGTCGAGTAATGGACATACATCCAACGGTCCCGAACCCTTACAACCTCCTCAGTACCCTCAGTCCTGACAGGAAGTGGTATACAGTACTGGACCTGAAAGATGCCTTCTTCTGCTTGCGCCTGCATGAGGACAGCCAACCCCTGTTTGCTTTTGAATGGACGGACCCTGAGAACGGACTCAGCGGACAGCTCACCTGGACGCGGCTACCCCAGGGCTTCAAGAACTCTCCCACCATCTTTGACGAAGCGCTGCACCAGGACTTGAGTGCCTACCAAGCCTCCAACCCTGAGGTAACTCTGTTGCAGTATGTTAATGATCTGTTACTTGCAGCTGCCACCATAGAGCAGTGCAAACTGGGAACTGAGAAACTGCTTGTCGAACTGGCCAAACTGGGATACCGGGCATCCGCCAAAAAGGCCCAGATCTGCCAACCCGAAGTCACCTTCCTGGGCTACTCTCTCCGAGACGATGGCTCACCGTCTCACCCACCTTGGGACTGACAAACTGGTACAACTGCTTCAGGATGATAAAACATTGACCACCCCCGAGAAGAGGCAAATGACAAAGGAAGTAGTCAAATCTTGTAAGGCCTGCCAGATGGTAAATGCCTACCCAGCCAAAGGAACCAGAGGAACCCATCTCCGAGGCCCCAGACCAGGCCAATATTGGGAAGTAGACTTCACTGAGGTAAAACCTGCTGAGTATGGACTAAGGTATCTCTTAGTTTTTGTAGACACCTTTTCAGGGTGGGTAGAAGCCTTCCCTACCAAACATGAGATGGCGGTGGTGGTAATTAAGAAGATTATGGAAGAAATCTTTGCTAGATTTGGCCTTCCAAATGTCTGATAACGGACTGGCATTTGTGGCCCAGGTAAGCCGGGGGTACTCAAAATATTGGGAATTAATTGAAAACTACATTGTGCTTATAGACCCCAAAGTTCAGGACAGGTAGAGAGAATGAATAAAACAATTAAAGAGACCTTAACTAAATTAGTCATAGAAACTGGCCATAGAGATTGGGTAATGCTCCTACTATACGCTCTTTTCCGGGCTCGAAATACCCCTTCCGCTAAAACTAACCTAACTCCCTTTGAAATACTTTTTGGAACCCCTCCGCCTATTCGGGATTTATCCCCCTCTGACATAAATATCCCGAATACCCCCTTGTCTGTTAGGTTACAGGCCCTGGTCAGAGTGCAACATTGCCTATGGAAGCAGTTGTCTGACCTTTACCAGCCGGCAGGAGACGGGACCCCACATCGCTACCAGGTTGGGGACTTTGTCTAAGTCTGGAGACACCAACACCGGACACTCGAACCCTGCTGGAAGGGACCCTACCAGGTCCTCCTCATCACACCCACCACTGTAAAGGTCGATGGCATCACCGCTTGGATCCATACTTCACACCTCAAGCCTGCTCCTGCTCCTGATGACCAGTGGACAGTGAAGAAAACAGATAATCCCCTCAAGCTGTGTGTCCGCCGCCGCAACAAATCCCCACCAACCGACCCAGCAGACATGGCAGGTGATATCGGGGACCAGTGACATAGTATGGAAAGTGACTTCCAATGACCATCCCCCCTGGACTTGGTGGCCGTCCCTGTATCCAGACCTCTGTCAGCTTGCGGCAGGGCTGGAGACTTGGGACATCCCGACCACGGACCCTGCTAGACCCCTTTCTTGTAATATGTCTAGGAACCCCATCTGCCTCAGACAAGGCCCGATGCCTGCAGACTATTTCAATTTCCCCTAACAGTTCCTATTTAATCCCTGAAAAAGGAACTCAATGGGCATGCAGAACAGGTCTAACTCCCTGTGTGTCCACTCAGGCATTTAACAACTCTCAAGATTTTTGTGTAATGGTTAGGGTTTCCCCCGCCCTATATATCATGGGGATGAGGACTTTGAAGAGATGGTTGAGAGACAGACCAGACATAAAAGAGAGCCTGTCACACTCACCCTAGCAGTACTGCTGGGAGCCGGGGTATTGGCAGGAGTAGGAACAGGAACCGCTGCCCTAGTTGAAGGACCCAGACAAATGGCCTTGCTAGAGTCTGCTATTAACCAGGATTTAAAGGCCATAAAACAGTCGATAGAAGCCTTAGAAAAGTCACTAACCTCCCTCTCCGAGGTCGTGTTGCAAAATAGACGAGGCTTAGACTTGTTATTTCTGAAAGAGGGTGGTTTGTGTGCTGCCTTGAAAGAAAAATGCTGTTTCTATGCCAACCACACTGGAGTAGTAAGAGACTCCATGAGCAAATTAAAAAAAAAGGCTGAAGGCTAGAGAAAAGAGACTACAGGACCAGCAGGGATGGTTTGAAGGGTGGTATACCAAATCACCCTGGTTGAATACCCTCATCTCCACCTTGGCAGGACCCCTTATAGTACTACTGCTAGTTGTCACTATTGGACCGTGTGTCTTAAATAGACTAACCACCTTCCTGCAGGGGCAAATAGGGACCGTAAAATTCATGATTGTAAGACAGCATTATGAAAGATTAAACCAGGACTCAGATCTCTAGGATTAGAGATATGCAAGAGAAAGAGGAGGAAATGTAACCGTGAGTGGAAAAATTCTGCTTGACCTTTTGACTAAAATTAAAGAAAGCAGGAATTGACCGCTCCCTACCATAAACCACTTAGAAATTTGCTTAGAGCTAGTTCACAGGAGGCAGCTGGACCCCAACCTGCTTAAGCGAATAGGTATGTGTTCCTGATAAAGATAGAGATAGGATAAGGGTTAACGACTGACAACTCAGCTTCTGTAAACGGTTGCTTGCTTGCCTACCAAAGTATAAAAGCCCTTGCAAAAAGACTGAGAGTGCTCTTGGCCCCCTCCTTGCCTTGAGCCCGCTCGCGAGTGTAATAAACTTTTTCTTCTGTTTTACCCACACACTTGGGTCTAGAGTCTTTGTGGTGCGTCCTTGGTCAACAGCGACCTACCATTGATGGTGCTCCATCAGTAGCACATGCAACAATATTATTCAAAGGAATAGTCTTTTTTGTAAAGTATGTTCTCACAGTATTAAATATCGAAAATCCTTTTGTGTCTGTGATGAGATTTATTGTGAATGGCATTTCTTCTCATAATATATTGTTTTTATCAAAATAGCATACATATGCCATCAATAAAGCATCATTATCTGCAATGATAGATTTGTCCAATTGCATGGAAAATGAAGAGTTTTGGAGAATACTTATGTTTGTTTTCAACATTAACTGCCATTTTATCAATTCATCGCTTTTACTGTGCTATCACTTAGGGCAGGGGTCCCCAAACTACGGCCTGCAGGCCGCATGCGGCCCCCTGAGGCCATTTATCTGGCCCCGCCACACTTCTGGAAGGGGCACCTCTTTCATTGGCAGTCAGTGAGAGGAGCAAAGTTCTCATTGAAATATGGTCAGTTTGTTGATTTAAATTTATTTGTTCTTTATTTTAAATATTGTATTTGTTCCCATTTTGTTTATTTTTACTTTAAAATAAGATATGTGCAGTGTGCATAGGGATTTGTTCATAGTTTTTTTTTATAGTCCGGCCCTCCAATGGTCTGAGGGACAGTGAACTGGCCCCCTGTGTAAAAAGTTTGGGGACCCCTGACTTAGGGGCAACTTTTTAAAATTTGAGGTGTATTCTGATGCATTACTGTTGAGATAAATTCTTTTAGAGATGGTATTATTACAGTTTCTCCAATATTATAGCTTTTACTACTTTTTGCAATTATTTGTCAAATAAGTGGCAATTAATCCTTCTTCATTCATTGTATGTTGTTTCTTTTTTTTTTTTGGTATTTTTCTGAAGCTGGAAATGGGGAGAGACAGTCAGACAGACTCCCGCATGCACCCGATGGGATCCACCGGGCACGCCCACCAGGGGGGCGATGCTCTGCCCACAAGGGGGCGATGCTCTGCCCTTCCAGGGCATCGCTCTGTTGCAACCAGAGCCACTCTAGCACCTGGGGCAGAGGCCAAGGAGCCATCTCCAGCACCCAGGCCATTTTTGCTCCAATGGAGCCTTGGCTGCGGGAGGGGAAGAGAGAGACAGAGAGGAAGGAGAGGGGGAGGGGTGGAGAAGCAGATGGGCGCTTCTCCTGTGTGCCCTGGCCGGGAATCAAACCCAGGACTTCTGCACGCCAGGCTGATGCTCTACCACTGAGCCAACCGGCCAGGGCCTGTATGTTGTTTCTTAAATGATGCAACGATAGTTGAATAATTTTAAAAATTTTTATATATTTCCAGAAAATAATATTCAATAAGCTTTTCCTTGTCATTTGGATGCTTTGTAGAAAGATGTTCTCACAATTGACTTGGCTTCATTGCCTCATTGGATAATGTTTTATGGCACAATAAACACATTGAATGTTGTTTATTTGTAACAGATTTTATGAAACGCATCTTCAGATACTCTGGCGAATAGCCGCGTGTGTATTTTTCTTGAGACATGGGCTCATGATATTTCACAATATTTTGTTTGAAGCTGTAAGTACATGCTTGCTCTCAGAAATCTAACTACGTACTGGCTTTAGTTTTGATTATGTAATGATTTAGCTTCACATACAAAACGTGAACAAAACTTATGCGCTTGAAGTCGGTTGCGTGGTCACGATGTTACAAGTATCATAGTTGAGCAAGAGTTTGTCGAGACAAGACTAACTTAGTGAGTATCCGTGGTTGTGCATTTTATAAAATTTTATGTAGCGAGTGTTGGCCAATGGCATCACTTCTTTGCGATCAGGGCCAAGTAGCAAGATATCAGCTAGTTTTGGCAGTCCAAGAGGGGGTTCCTAGAATGTCACCATATTACCCTAAAATCTGGGAATCGAGGTGAAAATATGAGTTAATTGGTGTCTCCATTGTCCGGCATTTTCTGTCATAGAAAGAAGTGTTGAACCATGAAGTTCTTTGTCTCTGCTACGGGGTAATAAAACGACAAACTGCTAGTTTTTGGGCAACAATAGCGGTCATAAACTGCTGGGGCTGTGAGTGTGAATCCGGGATTAGGTACCTGGCCGCTTGCAGATGTGGGCCAGGTGGTTGCAAAAGAGGTTCAATGTGGTCCCAATACAAAACCCTGTAACAGAGTCTGACCGCTGTCCTGATCCTGACTGGTCAATTGTTAGTCGATTAGTATGTAATCCTGGTGCCATTTGGTTGCTCCGCTACCACCCACTATGAAAGCTGGAATGCCCACTAGTGGGCAGTAGGGGCCCTGTTGACTAGCACTGGGTTAGAGCATTACACCCATACACTAATGTCATAGGTTTGATCCTGGGTCAGGGCACATACACAAAGAGATTGGTGTTTCTGACTGTCTGTCTCATCCTTTTTCTCTCTCTAATATTAATAATTAAAATTTAGAAAGAAGAAAAAATGACAATGGCTTTTTTTGGTTGTTGCAGCTTAAATTGTATAGATCAGTGGTCGGTAACCTATGGCTTGCGAGCCAGATGTGGCTCTTTTGATGGCTGCATTTGGCTCGCAGACAAATCTTTAATAAAAAAAGAATAATAACATTAAAAATATAAAACATTCTCATGTATTACAATCCATTCATTTTCTACTGCTCATGTTCATGGTTGCAGGTGGTTGAAGCCAATCACAGCTGTCCTCTGGGACAACACCATATTTTTATTGGATCATGCGTAATATACACAGGTCATTGTATGGCTCTCATGAAATTACATTTTAAAATATGTGGTGTTCATATCTCTTTCAGCCAAAAAGTTTCTGAACCCCTGCCTTAGGCTATAAAGACCCTGTGCTCCACACTCAATGCAAACTATAAGCATACAAACATATACATCATATATATTTACAAACTTATTTGACCCACAACAAACTTTAAAGATTTGAAATTAACCCATGTTTCCTACTCTTATAACAGTTAACCTTGATATCAGTATTAACAGAAAAAACAGTAAGTCCTTTTACTTAGTTTTTAAATACCATTTTAAATAACCTGAACATACATTGCAAATGGAATTCTAAATTATTTTCAACTTAAAAATAATAATAAAATAAAAACCAAATAAACCTATGGTGCCCTGACCAGATGTCTCAGTGCATGGAGTGTCCTTCCCTGTGTGTCAAGGTTCTGGTTTCCATCCCAAGGTCTCAGCACCTAAGAGAAGCAAACAAGAAGTTCACAACTAAATGGAAAACAACTAAGTGGAGAAATAAGCTCCTCTCTCTTTCTCTTTCTCAAATCAATGTAAAAACATTAAAATCCAATGAGAAATGGTTGTGATACATCTGCACATGCCTAGTACATTTACTCTCAACAAAAACACAGAAAAAAAGACAGAAAAAAACAAAGAAAAGTCCCAGATCTCTCTACGGATCATGTTTCTATTTTCACACCTAGTAAGGACTACTTTTTTTTAACCATAATGTATTTCAACTCTGAAACTCCACAGTTGTTTCCCACTCACTTTTGACTCCCATGGTGCATCTTTTTACAATGGAACCATTTCTCTCTGCTTCTCCAAAACACCTGACCAGCAGTGCCTTGGGAAAACTCTTCCAACCTGAGGCTAGAGGGTTGATGAGGCAATGGACTTTTCATGACACAATGGATTCCTTTTAATGTGCAATCAACCCTATGAATACTAGAGCCTTTTATCAGATTAGACCAAATGAAATCCTGAGGCTTCTCCCTGGAGTTTCATAAAATACAATGTGAAACTCTTCCCTCTCTTTTTCCCATCAATATCACCTTCCTGCCAACATGAACACAACAAGCATGACTGGATAAGCACCAGAGCAGAAAGCTTATAGCCTCATCAGGATCAAGGGGGAGAATGTTACAGCAATATAATGTTTATAGTAATTAAATATATAGAAATATAGAAACTATAGAAAATATATAAAAATGTTAGGGTATAATATTAAAAGCTACTAAGGTAAGTGAATAAGACTACACCCTCTCAGTGGGAGCTAATCTAGTGTATAGGGATATGATAGGCAAGAGCATGCCCTTTGCACCGGGCCCAGTTAATGTGTGTGTGAAGTTATATATAGATAAAAAGAGCTCTATGGGTCAAATAAGTTTGCAAATATAATATATATGTTTGCTTGCTTATAGTTTGTATTGGATGTGGGGGACAGGTTGTAAGCAGGCAGTGTCCTTATAGCCTAAGGCTCAGTTTGAAACCTAAACTTTTCCGCACACCCTTGACTGTTGCATGATAAGGAATGGTTCACTCTTATGAGGAATCCCATTTATGCCTCAGATAAGTGGCTTTGTATCAGAGACTTTCTTGTTTGTATATTGCATTAAGGGTTTTGATCTCTACACTATAAGATGGGGCAGAGGAGCCCATGCTGGAGGAGAGAAGAGAAAGGCCACGTGGAGGAGAGTAGAAGCAGCCAAGATGGTGGTAGTACTTTACAACATATTTATTTCTATATATTTAATTACTATTGTAAAGTAGCATACCCCAGATGCTGAAAAGTACTGTACCTTACTTCTGTGGGTTTATGGAGAGACACCAAGTCCAGATGAGTTTTAAAAAGTTTTACTTAAGGAGATTTATTTAATATTCCAGCCGCATATGCTGACACAGGACATTTGCAGACACAAATTGTGTGCACCAAATACATCTCAGGTGCTGGTTATACACCTTTGTGTCACACATGGGCTGAGGAGAGCATGACATCATGGCATAAGCTTACAACATTTGTTTAGGGGACACACAGAAACATTAAGACTTTCAAGGCAACACAACCAAATATATTTACAATCTTTCAGGGTTCATCTTCCTTCCTTTGCTTACAGATATTTTCCCCTCAATATTCCAGGAAGGGGCCCTGGCTGGTTGGCTCAGTGGTAGAGTGTCTGCCTAGTGTGCAGGAGTCCCAGGTTCAATTCCCAGCCAGGACACACAGGAGAAGCGCCCATCTGCTTTTCCACCTCTCCCCCTCTCCTGCCTTTCTGTCTCTCTCTTTCCCTCCTGCAGTCAAGGCTCCATTGGAGCAAAGATGGCCTGGGAGCTGAGAATGGGTCTATGGCCTCTGCCTCAGGTGCTAGAATGGCTCTGGTTGCAACAGAGCAACGCCCCAGATGGCAGAGCATCATCCCCTGGTGGGCGTGCCGGGTGGATCCCAGTCAGGCACATGCAGGAGTCTGTCTGACTGCCTCCCATTTCCAACTTCAGAAAAAAAAATCCAGGAAAGGGGAGGAACTATAGTCAATGCAAGGTGGTATGTAAATTCTTTCTCTCATTGAAAGAGAAGAAGTTTCTCAGTTAACATTTATTTTAGTTTTAAAACTAAATGACCCGGGCCCTGGCCGGTTGGCTCAGCGGTAGAGCATTGGCCTGGCGTGCAGGGGACCCAGGTTTGATTCCTGGCCAGGGCACATAGGAGAAGCGCCCATTTGCTTTTCCACCCCCCCTCCTTCCTCTCTGTCTCTCTCTTCCCCTCCCGCAGCCAAGGCTCCATTGGAGCAAAGATGGCCCGGGTGCTGGGGATGGCTCTGTGGCCTCTGCCTCAGGTGCTAGAGTGGCTCTGGTTGCAACATGGCGATGCCCAGGATGGGCAGAGCATCGCCCCCTGGTGGGCATGCCGGGTGGATCCCGGTCGGGCGCATGCAGGAGTCTGTCTAACTGTCTCTCCCTGTTTCCAGCTTCGGAAAAATGCAAAAAAAAAAAAAACCCGAGGTCACCCTGGCCGGTTGGCTCAGTGGTAGAGCATCGGCCTGGCGTGCAGGAGTCCCGGGTTCAATTCCCGGCCAGGGCACACAGGAGAAGCGCCCATCTGCTTCTCCACCCCTCCCCCTCTCCTTCCTCTCTGTCTCTCTCTTCCCCTCCCGCAGCCGAGGCTCCATTGGAGCAAAGATGGCCCGGGTGCTGGGGATGGCTCCTTGGCCTCTACCCCAGGCACTAGAGTGGCTCTGGTCACGACAGAGCGATGCCCCGGAGGGGCAGAGCATCGCCCCCTGGTGGGCAGAGCGTCACCCCCCCATGGGCAGACCGTCGCCCCCTGGTGGGCGTGCCGGGTGGGTCCCGGCCGGGCACATGCGGGAGTCTGTCTGTCTCTCCCCATTTCTAGCTTCAGAAAAATACAAAAAAAGAAAAGAAAAAAAAAGATTAAAAAAAAAAAC